>NC_069499.1:1345708063-1345858063 GCF_027579735.1 Bombina bombina
AAATTCAATTTTAAATCAGGCAGTTACACTAAAGCACCAGTTTAATTGCAAAGTGATGGTTAACAGGAGAATAAAGCAATTTTTATAATATAGCTCATTAGTTGAAAATTGCATTAGAAATTAGCTGCAGACAAAAAGAAATTGTAAAATGTCTCAAATAATTTTTTTTCTCTTACTCTAACATAGAAATGTAGTAATAAAAAAAGGTGTATTGCACTGACCGTGCTTATACATTAGGATCCACAGTTTAAGGTTTATTATTTACACTACCTTGGGTATAAACGAAGCATTCTTTAACTCGTTCCAGGTTATAAAATAAGTTTTATATGTATACAGAATATTCTAAAGCAAAACTTCAAAATGTGAGGATCAATTTGTACACAATCAAATTTTTCTGTAATGTAACGGATATAACTATATATTTAATATGATCCTTTTCTTTTGTATTCAGATACCATTTGAAACACTACATGTATGTTGCATTATGTATTCAACCTCAAAAAAAGAAAAAAAAAAAAGAAAAAGTATTGCTCATAAGAATGTCTTACATTAAGAAAGAAAAAACAGCTTTGCAGACTGGGAAAGGCTAGGGGGCGGGTCCAGTTAATTAATGCACTGCTGATTTGCAGCACTACAGCATATTTGAATGTTCACTTCAAACAGCACTTTGCTCTGGATGCACTATGTTAAGGAAAACTTAAAGAGCGCTAACAGTTCCTGCATGTGTCCTTTCTGCAGACATGATGCATTTTCTGCAATGACATCTCAGATCACTGCATGTTCTGCCTTGGGGCAGAGAGATAGCAAAAACAGGGTTATTCCAAAAATTTGGATCTCATATTAGACCCTGAATATAATGATGCATCTGCAGGTATGCAAATAAATTGCTCCTTATGCAAGTCAAATTGCATCCAATTCTCTAGAAGCTTTGATCCCATGTGAAAGGTGAGCAGCAAAATTCCTATTACATATCAATGGAATAAATTTAGGCGCAGGAAGGGTATTATCAAGAAATGTATGTGGTAGGAGCAAAGATATTAAAGCATCTTTGTATAGGATATTGGATTTAACTTCTGTAGGAATTTCCCCTATACCTGCATATGGGAAATGACAATTCCCAAAGAACAAGAAACGCTTTCTCCGATTCAGGAATGTAAAAATGGCCAGTGTTAATTGCCAATATGTGACAATACACAGCAAAGCTGCCAACTCTAGAGCCAGAAATTAGGGAGACCTAAACCCCCAGCTGTATAGGAGGCTTAACATTTTTTTGCCGCTATACATTTTTTTTTTTCCATTCCCAAATAAAGCACTTAAATTGTTAAATTTAGGGAGGTCTAAGTCTTTTTTGTGAGTAAAACTGGAAGCATAAGTAATGGATATAACAGTCTAGAGAGAGTGACCATCTTTATAAGGTTAATCCTGCCCGCTAACTAAAGCAGCAGATGAGGCCAATAGTCCAGCTGAGATCGTAATTCTGCACATTGTAGATATGTCTATCGTAGAGTAAATGTGCGTTAGCACATAGTCTAATTCCCAAGTAGGAGAGAGATGTTACCGGTTTAAAAGGATAGTGGATAATATTAGTGCTCAATTTGTGTAGCCAAAGTATTGCAGATTCTGACATGTTTACTTTAAAGCCGCCAAATTCCAAAATAACATTAAAAATGTTCAGGATATGTTACACTGAATTTTCCAAATTGGAAAGTTTTTCTTTTAAAATGTTATGCTTTATTTGAATTGTCTTGAAACTTTAATTTTAACTTCAGTGGCCCCTTAAATGGCAAGTTGCCTCACTGTCTGTCTCTTGGTGCAAAATGTAGTCAATATTGTCTTGCTGCTTAACACAAATACATAACTTATTTGCTGACTTTAAAAAAAAAATAAAAAAAATAGAAAGTAAACACCATGTAATTACAAGAAATGTCTGTTGTATTGCAATACCTACAACATCTTAATACTGAAATTAATCTACAGTCAACAATGCTAGTAACTGGTGTAGCTAGTAAAAACAGTTTTGCTTTTGTGATCAGTTAAAGGCAATTAGGGACAGATATGTAGGAGCGCTATAGCCTTAACATTTAAACACGTAAAATGTTTCATTATTGCAGTATGCATTCCTTATTTATTTTGCTTGAAAATGCATCTGGATATTGTGCTTGTTCCCCTTTCTTCCAGGGAGGCTTGGATTAATGATTTTAGGAAATTTATATGATCTTTTGGTTACTTCCCATCTTCACCCAAGCTTCTTGGCAGTCACTTGCCCTTCAAAGATGGATCGTCGGTTTTGCATCAACAATCCTGGTAGCAAAATCATTCTTTGCAATAGCAGTGGACATACTAGGTAGTTTAAGTGTGAATACTATTGTAGAAACAAATATATATATTTATTTAGCTATTAGATGGAGAATATAAAGAATTATGTCTGTTTAAATACCTTAAATTAAAGGGACATTGAACCCAATTTTATATAAAAATACCATATATAATTTTTTTATTTTTTTTTACATACTGTTAAAGTTTTAATCGTCCACTATTACCTATAGTATAGTGGTCCCCCTCTGGCCCCCCTTGATAGTCAACCCACATTGAAGTCTGTTTCAAGTACCAATAGAAAGCAATGCCATACGACTCGCTGTTCTCAATGGGACAGGCACAACACGCATACTCTCCACTGCTGCTTGTCTAAGAAGCCATGATCCAATCATCTTAATTAAACTTCAACCTCAGCATGTATTGCATTGTGTGAAACCAGCTATTGAGCTGTCAATCGTACCCAATCTACACCCTCTTCAACCCGCTATGCACAGCCTGGAAAATCTGAGGTGGAGGAGGAAAGGTACATGATGGACAGGTTAGAAAAATAATTATATTTATTATACCAAACAGTTTTTTTGAAACCGGATAATGCGAATTACCTTACTATACAAATCTGAATGTATATTTATAAATGTATATGCTTAAAGGGACAGTCAACTCAAATTATTATTGTTTAAAAAGATAGATAATCCCTTTATTTCCCATACCCCAGTTTTGCACAGCCAACATGGTTGTATTAATATACTTTTTAACTACAGTATGTGATTGCCTTATATCTAAGCCTCTTTTGACAGCGCCTTGATCACATGGATATTTATTATTTAGTGACTTACATTTTAGCCAGTAAGTGCTGTGTCATCCACAACCCACAGGAGAGAGCACAATGTTATCTAGTTCAGTGTTTTTCAACCAGTGTGCCCGCGGCACACTAGTGTGCCAGGAGAGATCCTCAGGTGTGCCACGGCAGTCTGACAGCAGTGTGACATTTTTTAAATTTTGCTTGCTTTTTACTCCCAGTGCAGGGCTGTCCCTCTTTCAAATTTTGAAATATTGGGAGGTATGTGACAGGCTCATCAGACAGACAGGCACCATTTACAACCATGACATATTGACATTCATTCACAGACAATCATTATGATTGTTTGTGAATGAATGTCAATATGTCACGTATGGTTTGTAGGAGGCATGGCATCACAGCACAATACATACAGTATTTGTGTGTATATATATATATATATATATATATATATATATATATATATATATATATATATATATATATATATATATATATATATATATATATAATATACTGTATTAGGCTACAATGATTTTTTTTTACATTTTGGAATGGTGGTGTGCCACAGGACTTTTTAATGTAAAAAAAGTGTGCCACGGCAAAAAAAAAAAGGTTGAAAATCACTGATCTATATGACCCACATGGATTAGCAGTCTTTTGCTGTGAAAAGCAAATAAAAAAAGCATGTGATAAGAAGCGGTCTGTAATGGCTTAGAAACAGGTAGAACTTTAGAGGTTTAAATGTTATAAAGTATATTAACATAATGTTGGTTGTGCAAAGCTAAGGAATGGGTAGTAAAGGCATTATCTATCTTTTAAAACAATAACAATTTTGGTGTTGACTGTCACTATTGTTTACCATCACTTTAATGTATTCCCAGTAACTTGTGTTATACCAACTGCAGAGTGTAAAATGTATGAGACATTGCTTTTATTTTTGTAAATAGGTTAGGTTTGCAGAGAGATCTAACATCTTTATCTTATCACTGAAATGCTTCCCTTTCTTATCCATAAGAATACTTAGAAAGAACAACTGAAAATTAACATTTTAGAACGCTCTCTGCCACTCCCCACTGGAAGTGTAATTTCTTCTGCTGGCTGTTTTTACATAGCTTGTCAAAAGCGTATACTTAAAGGGACACCGAACCCAATTTTTTTCTTCCGTGATTCAGATAGTTGCTTAAAATTGAATGCGCTAATTTACTCCTATTAACAATTTTTCTTCGTTCTCTTGCTATCTTTATTTGAAAAAGGCATCTAAGTTTTTTGGTTCAGAACTCTGGATAGCACTTTTTTATTGATGGATGAATTTATCCACCAATCAGCAAGGACAACCCAGGTTGTTCACCAAAAATGGGCCAGCGTCTAAACTTACATTTTTGCATTTCAAATAAAGATACCAAGAGAATGAAGAAAATTTGATAATAAAAGCAAATTAGAAAGTTGCATAAAATGTCATGCGCTATCTGAATCGCATAAGAAAAAAATGTGGGTTCAGTGTCCCTTTAAAGGACCAGTAAATTTGCATAATTGACTAATGAATTCTAAAAAGACAATGCAAAAGGACTTAGTCTGAACTTCATATGAGTAGATTTTTTTCCTGACAAATTTCATAAATTCCAGTTATGTCTATTTCTGTGTGTGTATATATATATGTGTGTATATATATATATATATATATATATATATACACACATACACAAACACACACAATGTGTGACAGCCAATTGCATGATCTATCTGAATCATGAAAGTTTATTTTTGACTTGAGTGTCCCTTTAACTATCAGTGTATTGTATGCAGTAGCACACAAATGAGTGGGTGTACTGTAGACAGAGATACACATGTGGCCATTCACTACCAGTGTATTATGTACATGTAGTCCATGTAAACAGAGGTGTGGGTGTATAGGCATGTCTGTGGGCAATTACTGGCAGTGTGTTTGTGCAGTTAGGCTATTGAGATGAATGTGGGTATATATATATATATATATATATATAAATATATTGTATTTTAAATATATGTTTGTAGCCAACCCAAAGCACATTATATGTAGTACAGTAAGATCAACCTACAAATGTGGGTGACTAGGCATTCCTTTAGTAAACCACTTCCACAGAATGCAGTCAAGCTGTGCATACGTATAACTAATAGGTTCGTATATAGTGGTAAGGATGCACATATATGTCTCTCGCCAATAGCGCAATATATATTAGAGCTAAGGCGTATAGAAGCATGTGTGGGTGTATTGGTATGGCTGCTGCCAATCACTAAAACACTGCTATATGCATACACAGAGCCACCACATGTAAGTGCTGGTGTAGCGATATGACCGAGGTCAGTCGCTAGCACAGTATGTATATGTTGTTAGTGTATTCACAACCATGTGTGTGCATCTGTTCTGTGGCCACCCACAACACACTGGGCATGTGGCCATTAGGCAGGAGTCCACTCACCGCCTTAAGATCAAGCACACCGTCCTCGGCTTCTTGTAACAGTGACACAAACTTGCTCGTGAGCAAACCCAGACTCTTTTCGTGCCGGCTCGGAGTGGCCGGTACCTGGGCGGGATCCGCCATCTTGGGACCGCGAGGCGGGGCGGGGCCTTATCGTCACGTGGGCCAACGGCAGAAACAGCCGTTACAGACGCACTGCACGCCGGGACAGTGGGAGGGCTCACAGAACAAGCCGGTGTGTGATGAATAAGTGGGCGTGGACAAATTTAGGAAATGGGTGGGAGGGAGGTACCTAATCTTTAGTAGAGCGTGAGAATTTAGTATTTAATCCGGATGTAGTTGAGTGTGTGACATATATTTAATGCTTGGGAGCGTGCCACAGATATTTTTTTAATAAACATATATGTAAATATAATTTGGTAAAATCTGAGTTTAGCGTTCTAAATTATTTTTTAAACCTAAACTAATACCCTATAACCCCCCAAATAAAAACACCCCCTAATCTAATACTAAATTACCAATAGCCCTTAAAAGGCATGCCCTAAATTAAACAGCTCTTTTACCTAAACAAATTACCACTTACCCCCTAACAGTAAAACCCTCCACTCACCAAACCCCCCAAAATAAAACCTAACACTAAAAAAAATCTAAACTACCCATTGCCCCTAAAGGGGCATTTGTGTGGGCATTGCCCTTAAAAGGGCATTCAGCTCTTTTAATGCCCTTAAAAGGGCAATCAGTGCTTTTCCAGCCCAAAAAACCCTAATCCAAAAAAAAAAAGCAACCCCAAAAAATAAAAAAAAATCCTTAGATTAAGCCCATCCATTATCTTCTATCTTCATCCGGAACGAGGGTGGAGCGGAGGTGGGGAGCTGTCTTCCCCGATGCATGGTTTCTCAGCGGCAGTCCACAATGGTGGCAGTCTTCGGCAGCAGCGTTCTTCTGCGGCATGGAGGCTCCTCTTCATCCGATGTCCGTCGTACACTGAAGATTGAATGCAAGGTACCGCAATCAATTTGGGGTACCTTGCATTCCTATTGGCGGAAATTTTGAAATCAGCCAATAGGATTAGAGCTACTGAAATCCTATTGGCTGTTCAAATCAGCCAATACAATTTTAGTAGCTCTCATCCTATTGGCTGATTTCAAAATTTTAACCAATAGGAATGCAAGGTACCCCCAAGGTACCCCATTTAATCTTCAGTGTGCGACGGACGATCTCATGAAGAGGAGCCTCCACGCCCCTGAAGACCACCGCCGTTGAGGACCGCGGCTAAGGATCCACGCATTGGGGAAGCCAGCTCCGCGCCGCCTTCGCTCTGGATGAAGATAGAAGATGGACCTGCCTGGAAGAAGACCTCCGCTGGACTTCAGGAACGGTGAGTACCTATTTGGGGTTTAGTGTTAGGATTTTTTTTTTTTTTTTAAGATTAGGGATTTAATGGGCTGGACAAGAGCTGATTGCCCTTTTAAGGGCAGTGAGACCTATGTATTGTACCTGACAGGCTTCACAAGAGCTAAATGCCCTTTTAAGGGCAATGGGTAGTTTAGTTTTTTTTTAGTGGAACACAAAAGTTCAATCCGAGGATTGATAGAATTGTACACCTGGGTAGCACTCATCCCCCTATCATAAATGGCATAAATTGGATAGAGACTGAATATCTAGGGAGGAGGAGTGCTTTGAAATTTTAAAATATAACCTTTATTGGGTAGTTTAAAACAAAAACAGAAACTCAAACACAATCCACATATTTACAATGTTAAAAACACAGGATTTGGTCGGATTAATTTTAATCCAATATTATCTTATCAAATAAAGTAGTTGTATTATCTTTCAAAATGATTTAATTGATCTTAAGTCTGTAGTTTCTATGAGGGTCTGTTTGATCTGATCCTCTGGATATTTGAATTATATATATAGAGCTTGTACTACTGTAATAGTGAGTAAAGTGTTTAGAGTAAACACCAAGTTGCACAGTTTAGGACTGGTCAGGAATTACCTATTACTGTGTCTAGTTTGTATTCTGTCTTGTTACTTATATTGTAATTTTGCTATGCTGTTTTACAGGTCCTTAATAACTATTAGTATAGAGGATTAAATCCTATGTTTGGTATGAAGTGGGCAGTACTGTCAATCTGTAACCACTGTTTGGTGATAACCTAAGTTCTGTCACTGTTTCAACTGCTGTTTAAATATGCTGACTGCTTAATTTACTGTATTACTAAAATGTTTATTGCACTATCTGGCAGTTTGACAAAAAAAAAAATTATATATATATATATCTCTGATGATTTCTTATGGTCTCATCTGATTTTAAGATCTTTTGTACTTTATAGTAAATATTTTTCTTACAGTCTCATGAAATGTTAGATCTTGTATAATATATAATTGTTTCTTTTGCTTAAAAATATATATATTTAGGCTCCTTCATTTGCCAGTAGATAATTCTATAGAGGGATGGTCAAGGCTTAGCTTAATCTCAGTTTATATTTTTTTGGTGTATTTGAAATGGAGTGTTACCCCTTCCTTGTAAAGTACTGGTTGTAGTGGCAGTACACGTTAGCAGACTTCTTAATAAGTTACTTTGTAATTATTTCATTATGTTAGAGAAATATTTTGTGACTGATTCCTCTCAAATGGTTATAACCAAGTACTGCTAGTACCACTCTAGTATTGCACAACTAAGCAAGTTGCTTTACTCATAGATTTTACTAGTAGCTGAATTTATTAATGTGTATTACTGGCGTGTATTACTGGCGTGTAATACACATTAATAAACAAGTTTAACCGCTGCAACCATTACATTTGGATCAAACATACCAAATATCTAATTCAATCCAAAGTGTGGGTAGCGAAGATTCATCAAAGCACTCTGTTTATCCTTTGTTAAAAAACACGCCAGTAATACACATTAATAAATTCAGCTACTAGTAAAATCTATGAGTAAAGCAACTTGCTTAGTTGTGCAATACTAGAGTGGTACTAGCAGTACTTGGTTATAACCATTTGAGAGGAATCAGTCACAAAATATTTCTCTAACATAATGAAATAATTACAAAGTAACTTATTAAGAAGTCTGCTAACGTGTACTGCCACTACAACCAGTACTTTACAAGGAAGGGGTAACACTCCATTTCAAATACACCAAAAAAATATAAACTGAGATTAAGCTAAGCCTTGACCATCCCTCTATAGAATTATCTACTGGCAAATGAAGGAGCCTAAATATATATATTTTTAAGCAAAAGAAACAATTATATATTATACAAGATCTAACATTTCATGAGACTGTAAGAAAAATATTTACTATAAAGTACAAAAGATCTTAAAATCAGATGAGACCATAAGAAATCATCAGAGATATATATATATATATATATTTTTTTTTTTTGTCAAACTGCCAGATAGTGCAATAAACATTTTAGTAATACAGTAAATTAAGCAGTCAGCATATTTAAACAGCAGTTGAAACAGTGACAGAACTTAGGTTATCACCAAACAGTGGTTACAGATTGACAGTACTGCCCACTTCATACCAAACATAGGATTTAATCCTCTATACTAATAGTTATTAAGGACCTGTAAAACAGCATAGCAAAATTACAATATAAGTAACAAGACAGAATACAAACTAGACACAGTAATAGGTAATTCCTGACCAGTCCTAAACTGTGCAACTTGGTGTTTACTCTAAACACTTTACTCACTATTACAGTAGTACAAGCTCTATATATATAATTCAAATATCCAGAGGATCAGATCAAACAGACCCTCATAGAAACTACAGACTTAAGATCAATTAAATCATTTTGAAAGATAATACAACTACTTTATTTGATAAGATAATATTGGATTAAAATTAATCCGACCAAATCCTGTGTTTTTAACATTGTAAATATGTGGATTGTGTTTGAGTTTCTGTTTTTGTTTTAAACTACCCAATAAAGGTTATATTTTAAAATTTCAAAGCACTCCTCCTCCCTAGATATTCAGTCTCTATCCAATTTATGCCATTTATGATAGGGGGATGAGTGCTACCCAGGTGTACAATTCTATCAATCCTCGGATTGAACTTTTGTGTTCCATTATACCAGTACACAGCACCTCAGCCATACCATAATTAACCTGGATTATAGACACAAATAGGTGTATATATTATCTATAAATCCAGAGATTAATAGGCTACCCCAATCCTCTACCTTAGCAGTGCCATTAGTTCTTTTGTTGTTCCTAGTTTTTTTTTAGTGTTAGTTTTTTTTATTTTGGGGGTTTGGTGGGGGTTTTTTACTGTTAAGGGGGATTTAGTAAGAGCTAAATGCCCTTTTAAGGGCAATGGGTAGTTTAGTTTTTTTGTTTTTTTTTAGTGTTATTTTTTTTATTTTGGGGGTTTGGTGGGGGTTTTTTACTGTTAAGGGGGATTTAGTAATTTTTAAAAGTAAAAGAGCTTTTTAACTTAGGGCAATGTCCTACAAAATGCCCTTGTAAGGGCTATTGGTAGTTTAGTTTAGAAGGTGGTTTTATTTTGGGGGGCTTTTTTATTTTCATAGGGATTAGGTTTAATCTTTTTTTTATTTTTGATAATTTTGTTTATTTTTTTCTCTACCACTATACAGAGAGATGTAATCATGCATATATGAAAAATCCACCACTGTAAACAGTTATACATAGAATATTGTACATAATTTTCAAGTATATAATTCAAAAGTACCTTAACATTAATGTAATACAAGAACTGCAATAAACATACTAGAAATAATATATGATTATTGTAAAAAAATCTCTGCTTAGATAAAGCTTGTATTAAAAAATAAATTGAGGGAATTACAATCAGATTCATATCTATGGACAAACAAACCTACTGTGAATCAGTAAACAATCTGTGGTTATATCCCTCCAGATAATTAAGAAAAACCCATAGTAATGTACTTTAAATGTGATTAAACACTAAATTGTATAGGTACTATGTCTTAATGTGGGCCTGTCCTGAATACATAATAAGAAGGCGTTAAGCCCAAAGAACCACTGTGTATCCCCATGAGTACTAAATCCCTAGTTCAATTCTGATTAGACACTGTGCACAACCCAAGTATGACATCACAAAATCATTACAAAAGGGAAAAGATGTACATAATTGAAGATTACTCCCAATAATTCATAATATCATACCTGGAGTTGAGACCCTCTGGATACCTGGTTCTTAATTTAAAAATCCAGAAAATCTCTCTTAGCTAGAAGTTTGTCCACATCTCCACCCCTCTTCTGCACCTTAACTTCTTCAATGGCACACCATTTTAAAGTATTGAGACAACTTTTTCCATGTAGTAGGGAGTTCCGGGCAATAGGATTCCTATAAACCTTGGTGACTATCTTACCATTCCTGGATCCAGTCAGGGATAAATCTAGATAGTTGATAACAGAAGTATCGCTTTCAAAAGTAAAACTGAGCCCAATTTGATTATTGTTGAGATAATTCACAAAAGGCAAGATCATATCCCTCGAGCCACTCCATATGAACAGGAGGTCATCAATATACCTCCTGTACATTATTATGTAATTTTTAAATGGGGTTCTATCTCCAAAGATGTGGACAAATTCCCACAACCTAAAAATAGGTTGGCGTAAGACGGGGCGAACTTCGCCCCCATTGCAGTTCCACGTTTCTGGAGATAGAAAACCCCCTTAAACTGAAAAAAATTATGAGTAAGTAAAAATGTGGTGATTCGCAGAATATATTTTTGAAAATCAGTTGTGTAATCAGTGAAAAACTGTAAGAAGAAATCTATTGCCTTAATACCTTCCTCATGTGGTATTGAGGAATAGAGTGACACTGCATTAACCGTAATCCAGCTATACGTGTCTTTCCATTCCTGATTTCCCAGTATGTTAAGTACATGCTTCGTATCCCTAACATATGATTGTAGGGAAGTGACCAGGGGTTGTAATATAGAGTCAAGCCACTGGGATAGGTGCTCTGTGAGCGACCCTATCCCACTGACTATTGGGACGGCCCTGGACATTATTGAAGGACTTATGTGTTTTAGGTAGGTGATGGAAGAGGGGAATCCTGGGATTTTGTACATTTATGTAGTTAGCTGTGTTCTCATCCAGGAAACCCTCCTCCATACCGTCATCCAAAGTCTGAAATAGCTCCTTTTTAAAAGCATTTGTGGGGTCCATGGGCAGCACTAGATAGTTGTCAGTATTGTTCAATTGTCTCAGGGCTTCTGCAATATAGTCCGTTTTATCTAACACGACTACTGTGCCGCCCTTATCTGAATTTTTTATAACAATACTAGAATTGTCCTGTAGGGTTTTAAGTGCCTGTCTTTCTCTTCTAGATAGATTTTGTTGTGTGGAAGTAGAGGACTGTTTCAAGTCAATTAAATCTCTTTCTATCCTATTGAAGAAAGTCTCTATAATATTACCCCTACTTTGGATTGGGTAAAATTTAGAGGTTGGTTTAAAGGAGGCACCTCTATTAATAAATCCTTGCTTGTCTTCAGTCTCTACTGATAGTTCCTGTAAATTAATTATATCACAAGATTCCCGAAAAGTAAGTTTGTCTGTCTTCCCCACACGAGAGTCCAAGGGAATATCTATTTCCCGTTGTTCTGGAGTTCCAATGTTACTAAAATGTTTCCTAAGAGTGACATTCCTAATAAGCCGTTTCACATCAACAATTGTCTGAAAAACGTTGAACTCTGTGGTGGGAGAGAAAGACAAACCATACCCTAAAACTTTGTATTTTTCGGGAGTTAGTGAAGTCTGGGATAGGTTGATAACATTCCCTACTTGTACTTGGTGTTTGTTCGGGACCCCCGAAGCTGATACCTCTCCTGACCTTGAAAAGTTTGTATTTTGGGTGACTGAGGGGCTAAGTCCATGGGAAAAACCTGGTCCAAGACTGAGACATTAGACCTATTGATCACAGAGACAGAAGGAACATATCTTTTACTATCAGTATTATAATCTGTGTTAGTTCTTTCTTTAGGCCATACTACTTGAGGGGTTTCAGCTACTGGATTACAGTTAGCGTTTCTAAGGATCCCTGTGTGTGTACTTGAAATGTCCTCATTCCCAGAGGACTTGTCCTCTGAAGAATACTTTCCCTCACTGTCTGTAAAGGATACTGACTTTCCACTATTACTGCCCCTACTTGACTGGTGACCTTTGTTGCCATTTTTTTTATTCTTGTTTTTATTTTTATTAGTATCATTGTTAATATTATTGGTTAGTGATCTGCGTCTGTTGTTGGAACATTGTTTCCTGTTCCATATGTATACTGTTTTGTTACTGTAGTTTGATTTATCTCGGGTATATTTATTGTGTTTGTTTTCCATAATTGTAGATTTTAAAGAGGCTAGAGTACTCATTAGTATATTATCAAACCTAGGAAAATCAACGTCACTACTCCTCTTTTTCACTTCACACTGTGTGTGTTCAATTTCTTTTCTAATTTCTATTAACATTTTAGTTTTATAGTCAATGAGTAATAACATTAATCTAGAAAAACATTCAGACAGAACCTCATTCCAGGCCTCTACAAAGTCTGTGTCTTTAACGTCTACTTCAAATGTGGGAAATTTGAAGACTCTCAGGCCCCTCGGTATCATTCTAGATTTTATATATCTGTCAAATGTCCATATATCCCATTGTACTCTCGCTTCTTTGGATAACAAACGTTCCATGATGTCAAAAAGGGAGCTGTGTGACAATACCCCTTTGTCTTCAGAGAAAATCTTGTCATATTCCGGTGGATTAACTGTTCTTGCCTTTACAGGCATAAGAGAGTAAAATTGGGGCTGGCTATTGTCCATACCGTAAACTGGCTATACCTTATTATGTAATCTACCTGCTGGTGCTTGCCGGTAAGGCACCTAGTAAATAATACAGAAATGATTGTCCAAATGCAGGATAGTTACTAGTAAATAAATATTAAAACGTCCACATGTATTTTCTGATACTTGGACATTTTAATATTTATTTACTAGTAACTATCCTGCAGTTCTATTGTTATAAAAAATTCAGATAAGGGCGGCACAGTAGTCGTGTTAGATAAAACGGACTATATTGCAGAAGCCCTGAGACAATTGAACAATACTGACAACTATCTAATGCTGCCCAGGGACCCCACAAATGCTTTTAAAAAGGAGCTTTTTCAGATTTTGGATGACGGTATGGAGGAGGGTTTCCTGGATGAGAACACAGCTAATTACATAAATGTACAAAATCCCAGGATTCCCCTCTTCCATCACCTACCTAAAACACATAAATCCTTGAATAATGTCCAGGGCCGCCCAATAGTCAGTGGGACAGGGTCGCTCACAGAGCACCTATCCCAGTGGCTTCACTCTATATTACAACCCCAGGTCACTTCCCTACAAAGTACAGTTACATTCATAATAACACTGTCTGATAACAGTTATTTTTAAGAAATTGCACAGAATAGTTATAAGGGCTCAAAGATACAAGGTCTCAGGTGTTAGAAAAAAATGGACTACAAAGGGCTTTAACATAGGCATACATACATATACATGTCTTAATATGTATATGTACTGTATGTGTTTTTTTATATATATATATATATATATATATATATATATATATATATATGTACACATGTATTTGTATGTTTATATATATATTTACAGACATATATATAATACACATATAAACACATACATACATATGTATACATATAAAGTCATATATATAAGTGCATTGGAGCCCTTTGCAGTCAAGTAGAGGAAAACATGTAAAAGTATATTTATGCAATATTCATTCTTAATAAAGTGTTATAATGTGTATTTACTGTAAATATTTAACATTCCAATGTTCTGCACATAGCAAAATATGTTCTATGTATTTATAAATAGATATTCCTATATATACGTATATATATAAACCTTAATATAATCTATATATAATCATCTATATTGTACCAAAATGCAATCAGGTTGTAGAAATATGTATTTATGAATAAATAGAACATATTCTGCTATCAGAAGAAAATTGTAATGTGAAATATTCATATTTTCATGTCGGGTTAGCGCACTCGAGAATATCTGATCGGGTTTGCGCCCGAGTCATACATGCACTACCCGAAGTGCACAAAAACTACTTCTAGCGGAGTTAGAACGACAACGGGAGGGCTAAATACCGCTCCACTTGTAATTTGGCCCACAGTTGGGTATGTGAACGTTTTAGGCATCCAGGCCCTTAAAGGGACACTGAACCCAAATTTTTTCTTTCGTAATTCAGAAAGAGCATGCAATTTTATGCAACTTTCTAATTTACTCCTATTTTCAATTTTTCTTCGTTCTCTTGCTATCATTATTTGAAAAAGAAGGCATCTAAGCTTTTTTTTGGTTTCAGTACTCTGGACAGCACTTTTTTATTGGTGGATGAATTTATCCACCAATCAGCAAGGACAACCCAGGTTGTTCACCAAAAAAGGGCCGGCATCTAAACTTACATTCTTGCATTTCAAATAAAGATACCAACGCCTAGATTTAGAGTTTTGTGGCCAAAGGGGTGCGTTAGCTACGCATGCTTTTTTTCTGGCCGCACCTTTTAAATACCGCTGGTATTTAGAGTTTACAGAAGGGCTGCGTTAGGCTCCAAAAAAGGAGCGTAGAGCATATTTACTGCAACTTCAACTCTCGATACCAGCGGTGCTTACGGACGCGGCCAGCTTAAAAAACGTGCTCGTGCACGATTCCCCCATAGGAAACAATGGGGCAGTTTGAGCTGAAAAAAAACCTAACACCTGCAAAAAAGCAGCGTTCAGCTCCTAACGCGGCCCCATTGTTTCCTATGGGGAAACACTTCCTACGTCTGCACCTAACACCCTAACATGTACCCCGAGTCTAAACACCCCTAGCCTTACACTTATTAACCCCTAATCTGCCGCCCCCGCTATCGCTGACCCCTGCATATTTTTTTTAACCCCTAATCTGCCGCTCCGTACACCGCCGCCACCTACATTATCCCTATGTACCCCTAATCTGCTGCCCCTAACACCGCCGACCCCTATATTATATTTATTAACCCCTAATCTGCCGCCCCCAACGTCGCCGCTACCTACCTCCACTTATTAACCCCTAATCTGCCGACCGCATCTCACCGCTACTATAATAAAGTTATTAACCCCTAATCCGCCTCACTCCCGCCTCAATAACCCTATAATAAATAGTATTAACCCCTAATCTGCCCTCCCTAACATCGCCGACACCTAACTTCAATTATTAACCTCTAATCTGCCGACCGGATCTCGCCGCTACTCTAATAAATGGATTAACCCCTAAAGCTAAGTCTAACCCTAACACTAACACCCCTCTAAATTAAATATAATTTAAATCTAACTAAATAAATTAACTCTTATTAAATAAATTATTCCTATTTAAAGCTAAATACTTACCTGTAAAATAAACCCTAATATAGCTACAATATAAATTATAATTATATTGTAGCTATTTTAGGATTAATATTTATTTTACAGGCAACTTTGTTATTATTTTAACCAGGTACAATAGCTATTAAATAGTTAATAACTATTTAATAGCTAAAATAGTTAAAATAATAACAAAATTACCTGTAAAATAAATCCTAACCTAAGTTACAATTAAACCTAACACTACACTCTCAATAAATTAATTAAATAAAATACCTACAATTACCTACAATTAAACCTAACACTACACTATCAATAAATTAATAAAATACAATACCTACAATTATCTACAATTAAATAAACTAACTAAAGTACAAAAAATAAAAAAGAACTAAGTTACAAAAAATAAAAAAATATTTACAAACATTAGAAAAATATTACAACAATTTTAAACTAATTACACCTACTCTAAGCCCCCTAATAAAATAACAAAGACCCCCAAAATAAAAAATTGCCCTACCCTATTCTAAATAAAAAAAGTTCAAAGCTCTTTTACCTTACCAGCCCTGAAAAGGGCCATTTGCGGGGCATGCCCCAAATAATTCAGCTCTTTTGCCTGTAAAAAAAAACATACAATACCCCCCCCAACATTACAACCCACCACCCACATACCCCTAATCTAACCCAAACCCCCTTAAATAAACCTAACACTAAGCCCCTGAAGATCTTCCTACCTTATCTTCACCATACCAGGTTCACCGATCCGTCCTCTGAAGTCTTCATCCAAGCCTCCGAAATCTTCATCCAAGCCCAAGCGGGGGCTGAAGAGTGACGTCCATCCTCCGGCTGAAGTCTGGATCCAAGCGGCGGCTGAAGAAATCCATCATCGGGCTGAAGTCTTGATCCAAGCGGGCGCTGAAGAAGTCCATCATCGGGATGAAGTCTTCTATGATGCGGCATCTTCAATCTTCTTTCTTCCGGAGCCATCATCTTCCAGCCGACGCGGATCCATCCTCTTCTACCGACGCCTACTCGCCGAATGACGGTTCCTTTAAGGGACGTCATCCAAGATGGCGTCCGTCGAATTCCGATTGGCTGGTAGGATTCTATCAGCCAATCGGAATTAAGGTAGGAAAATTCTGATTGGCTGATGGAATCAGCCAATCAGATTCAAGTTCAATCCGATTGGCTGATCCGAACAGCCAATCAGATTGAGCTCGCATTCTATTGGCTGTTCCGATCAGCCAATAGAATGCAAGCTCAATCTGATTCAGAGGACGGAGCGGTGAACCTGGTATGGTGAAGATAAGGTAGGAAGATCTTCAGGGGCTTAGTGTTAGGTTTATTTAAGAGGGGTTTGGGTTAGATTAGGGGTATGTGGGTGGTGGGTTGTAATGTTGGGGGGGGGTATTGTATGTTTTTTTTACAGGCAAAAGAGCTGAATTATTTGGGGCATGCCCCGCAAATGGCCCTTTTCAGTGCTGGTAAGGTAAAAGAGCTTTGAACTTTTTTTATTTAGAATAGGGTAGGGCATTTTTTTATTTTGGGGGTCTTTGTTATTTTATTAGGGGGCTTAGAGTAGGTGTAATTAGTTTAAAATTGTTGTAATATTTGTCTAATGTTTGTAAATATTTTTTTATTTTTTGTAACTTAGTTCTTTTTTATTTTTTGTACTTTAGTTAGTTTATTTAATTGTAGATAATTGTAGGTATTGTATTTAATTAATTTATTGATAGTGTAGTGTTAGGTTTAATTGTAGGTATTTTATTTAATTAATTTATTGATAGTGTAGTGTTAGGTTAAATTGTAACTTAGGTTAGGATTTATTTTACAGGTAATTTTGTAATTATTTTAACTATTTTAGCTATTAAATAGTTCTTAACTATTTAATAGCTATTGTACCTGGTTAAAATAAATACAAAGTTGCCTGTAAAATAAATACCGGATGATGGATCGCCAACCCCCGCTTGGGTTGGATGAAGATTTTGGAGCCAGGACGGATCGGTGATACCTGGTGAGGTGAAGACAAGGTAGGATGATCTTCAGGGGATTAGTGTTAGGTTTATTTAAGGGGGGTTTGGGTTAGATTAGGGGTATGTGGGTGGTGGGTTGTAATGTTGGGGGGTGGGGTATTGTATGTTTTTTTTTTACAGGCAAAAGAGCTGAATTTCTTGGGGCATGCCCCGCAAAGGGCCCTGTTCAGGGCTGGTAAGGTAAAAGAGCTTTTAACTTTAGTAATTTAGAATAGGGTAGGGCATTTTTTATTTTGGGGGGCTTTGTTGTTTTATTAGGGGGCTTAGAGTAGGTGTAATTAGTTTAAAATTGTTGTAATATTTTTCTTATGTTTGTAAATATTTTTTTATTTTTTGTAACTTAGTTCTTTTTTATTTTTTGTACTTTAGCTAGTTTATTTAATTGTATTTATTTGTAGGAATTGTATTTAATTAATTTATTGATAGTGTAGTGTTAGGTTAATTGTAGGTAGTTTATTTAATTAATTTATTGATAGTTTAATTGTAACTTAGGTTAGTATTTATTTTACAGGTAATTTTGTAATTATTTTAACTATTTTAGCTATTAAATAGTTCTTAACTATTTAATAGCTATTGTACCTGGTTAAAATAATTACAAAGTTGCCTGTAAAATAAATATTAATCCTAAAATAGCTACAATGTAATTATAATTTATATTGTAGCTATATTAGGGTTTATTTTACAGGTAAGTATTTAGCTTTAAATAGGAATAATTTATTTAATAAGAGTTAATTTATTTTGTTAGATTTAAATTATATTTAATTTAGGGGGGTGTTAGTGTTAGGGTTAGACTTAGCTTTAGGGGTTAATACATTTATTATAGTAGCGGTGCGCTCCGGTCGGCAGATTAGGGGTTAATAAATGAAGTTAGGTGTCGGCGATGTTAGGAAGGGCAGATTAGGGGTTAATACTATTTATTATAGGGTTATTGAGGCGGGAGTGAGGCGGTTTAGGGGTTAATAACTTTATTATAGTAGCGGTGAGATGCGGTCGGCAGATTAGGGTTTAATTATTGTAGGTAGGTGGAGGCGACGTTGTGGGGGGCAGATTAGGGGTTAATAAATATAATATAGGGGTCGGCGGTGTTAGGGGCAGCAGATTAGGGGTACATAGGGATAACGTAGCTGGCGGCGATGTGCGGTCGGCAGATTAGGGGTTAATAATAATATGCAGGGGTCAGCGATAGCGGGGGCGGCAGATTAGGGGTTAATAAATATAACATAGTGGTCGGCGATGTTAGGGGCAGCAGATTAGGGGTACATAGGGATAAAGTAGCTGGCGGCGGGGTACGGAGCGGCAGATTAGGGGTTAAAAAAATTTAATAGAGTGGCAGCAATGTGGGGGGACCTCGGTTTAGGGGTACATAGGTAGTTTATGGGTGTTAGTGTACTTTAGAGCACAATAGTTAAGAGCTTTATAAACCGGCGTTAGCCCAGAAAGCTCTTAACTACTGAGTTTTTTTTGCGGCTGGAGTTCACTTCAGCCACGACTCTAAATATCGGCGTTAGAAGGATCCCATTGAAAAGATAGGATACGCAAATGGCGTAGGGGGATCTGCGGTATGGAAAAGTCGCGGCTTGAAAGTGAGCGTTAGACCCTTTCCTGACTGACTCCAAATACCAGAGGGCGGTAAAAACCAGCGTTAGGAGCCTCTAACGCTGGTTTTCACGGCTACCGCCCAACTCTAAATCTAGGCCCAAGAGAATGAAGAAAATTTGATAATAGGAGTAAATTAGAAAGTTGCTTAAAATTTCATGCTCAATCTGAATCACGAAAGAAAGATTTTGGTTACAGTGTCCCTTTAATCATGCATAACTCATCATAACTACACCTGTGTACTTTTAAAACAACAAACAACCAATCACAGTACAGAATATATTAACCTTTTAACCCCTCAATGACCATGATGTACTCTGTACATCACTGGTCATTAACGTTTTTTATCCGCCCTTAAAGGGACACTGAACCCAATTTATTTCTTTCATGATTCAGATAGAGCATGAAATTTTAAGCAACTTTCTATTTTACTCCTATTATCAATTTTTCTTTGTTCTCTTGCTATCTTTATTTTAAAAGCAGGAATGAAAATCTTAGCAGCCAGACCATTATAGGTTCAGCACTATGGATGGTTCAGCACCATGGACAGCGTTTGATTATTGGAGGCTTACATTTACTCACCAATAAGCAAGCATAATCAAGGTTCTTAACCAAAAAATGGGCAGGCTCCTATGCATCACATCCCTGCTTTTTAAATAAAGATAGCAAGAAAACGAAGAAAAATTGATAATAGGAGTAAATTAGAAAGTTGCTTAAAATTGCATGTTCTATCTGAATCATGAAAGAAAAAAAATTGGGTTTAGTGTCCCTTTAACCCCTTAATGACCACAGCACTTTTCCATTTTCTGTCCGTTTGGGACCAAGGCTATTTTTACATTTTTGCGGTGTTTGTGTTTAGCTGTAATTTTCCTCTTACTCATTTACTGTACCCACACATATTATATACCGTTTTTCTTGCAACTAAATGGACTTTCAAAAGATACCATTATTTTCATCATATCTTATAATTTACTATAAATTTTTTTTATAAAATATGAGGAAAAAATGGAAAAAAACACACTTTTTCTAACTTTGACCCACAAAATCTGTTACACATCTACAACCACCAAAAAAAACCATGCTAAATAGTTTCTAAATTTTGTCCTGAGTTTAGAAATAACCAATGTTTCCATGTTCTTTGCTTTTTTTGCAAGTTATAGGGCCATAAATACAAGTAGCACTTTGCTATTTCCAAACCACTTTTTTTCAAAATTAGCGCTAGTTACATTGGAACACTGATATCTTTCAGGAATCCCTGAATATCCATTGACATGTATATATTTTTTTTTAGAAGACATCCCAAAGTATTGATCTAGGCCCATTTTGCTATATTTAATGCCACCATTTCACCGCCAAATGTGATCAAATAAAAAAAATTGTTCACTTTTTCACAAATTTTTTCACAAACTTTAGGTTTCTCACTGAAATTATTTACAAACAACTTATGCAATTATAGCATAAATGGTTGTAAATGCTTCTCTGGGATCCCCTTTGTTCAGAAATAGCAGACATATATGGCTTTGGCTTTGCTTTTTGGTAGTTAGAAGGCTGCTAAATGCCACTGCACACCACACGTGTATTATGCCCTGCAGTGAAGGGGTTAATTAGGGAGCATGTAGGGAGCTTCTAGGGTTAATTTTAGATTTAGTGTAGTGTAGTAGACAACCCCAAGTATTGATCTAGGCCCATTTTGGTATATTTTATGCCACCATTTCACCGCCAAATGCGATCAAATTAAAAAAATGCTAAATTTTTCACAATTTTAGGTTTCTCACTGAAATTATTTACAAACAGCTTGTGCAATTATGGCACAAATGGTTGTAAATGCTTCTCTGGGATCCCCTTTGTTCAGAAATAGCAGACATATATGACTTTGGCGTTGCTTTTTGGTAATTAGAAGGCCGCTAAATACTGCTGCGCATCACACGTGTATTATGGCTAGCAGTGAAGGGGTTAATTAGGTAGTTTGTAGGGAGCTTGCAGGGTTAATTTTAGCTTTAGTGTAGAGATTAGCCTCCCACCTGACACATCCCACCCCCTGATCCCTCCCAAACAGCTCCCTTCCCTCCCCCACCCCACAATTGTCCCCGCCATCTTAAGTACTGGCAGAAAGTCTGCCAGTACTAAAATAAAAGTTTTTTTTTTAAAAAAAAAATAATATTTTTTTTTAGCATATATACATATGCTACTGTGTAGGATTCCCCCCTTAGCCCCCAACCTCCCTGATCCCCCCCAAAACAGCTCTCTAACCCTCCCCCTCTGCCTTATTGGGGGCCATCTTGGGTACTGGCAGCTGTCTGCCAGTACCCAGTTTGCAAAAAAAAATGTTTTTTTTTAATTTTTTTTGCCGTTTTTTTTCTGTAGTGTAGCTTCCCCCCCCCCCACAGACCAACCCCCACCATCTAACTGATCTTTTTTTATTAATAATTTTTGTCCCCATTTTTACATTTTTGTACACTTTTTTCTGTAGTGTAGCTGTTCCCGCCCGCCCCCGCCCCCCGTGCACGTGCGCGCGTCCGTGCGCGCCCCCAGCCATCCCCGCCCACGATCCCGCCCCCCTCCAGATCAGCAGGGCCATCGATGGCCGCCACCCGCCTCCTATACCGGCTCCCACCCACCAACGAAAAGAGCCACCAATCTTCGGTGCAGAGAGGGCCACAGAGTGGCTCTCTCTGCACCGGATGGCTAAAAAATGTTATTGCAGGATGCCTCGATATCGAGGCATCCTGCAATAACCGGAAAGCAGCTGGAAGTGATCAGGATCGCTTCCTGCTGTTTTCCACACCGAGGACGTGCAGGGTACGTCCTTGGTCGTTAACTGACTTTCTTTTGAGGACGTACCCTGCACGTCCTTGGTCGTTAAGGGGTTAATAGTATCGGTCTCGCCGCCAGCAGCAACCACCCTCACTCCATCAGGCCTCTCAGAATAAAGCAGTGTTGCTGCTGGCGGCGAGAACTGCTTTATTTAAAAAGCAAGCCCTATTGAAAGACCAGTGTTGTACATGGTACATCACTGGTCGTTAAGGGGTTATAATGTGGCAATATTCAACACGACACATGTGAATTATTATACAGCCACCTAGTGGTACCACAATAAAAATTACTATACACAGATATAATAAAGTTAAATGGACATTAAACACTTCCATATGTTAATAATTACATGTAGTAAAATAACTTTGCAATATACTTTTTTTTAATGTTTTTTATTGGTTTTCAAGTGGACAATTGTCAATATATAAATGCTAGTTTAGATGCTTTTTTATATTAAAAAAAATGAGAATGATAACATTGCATAGAAATTAGTATAGATGAATGTTTAAAGTGAGTTCATTGGCATTTCATCATCACCAGAAAGCAGTGATGAGTCCATATGTTGTTTCTGGGTTCCGGATTCTGGAGAAAATGAGTAGTCTGTTCAGGGTTATGTCTCTTGATGTTGTAAATACTTATAAACAATTATAACATCATGTCAACTAGGATAATAATAACAATAACGATAGAAAGAAATAAAAGAAAACAAAAAAGTGAGAGGCAAACCGCATGAAGATACAGTAAGCTTATATGTATATATGCAGGTTCAATTTCCTATATAATTTGAAACATATTTATTTTTATTGATGTTTCAAAGAGGAGTACAAAAAATGCATTAAAAACTCAAAATATTAAATGAGGTTATTTAATTTCATAAATGGTAATTTCATTAATTTCTGAACTACCTTGAAGTAACAATTCTCTGTATAATGGAACTTGTCCATATAAAATGTATCTTTGTATGATATGCATTACCTCAATAAAAAAGTTTATGTAAAAAAAAAACTCAAAATATTAAACAATCCTAATTTTTGACAAACTGACAAAAAAATAATCATGATGTACAGTACAATAAACAAATACATCACAGACAACAAAATGTAATGTACATGACTATGTTAAGCCTTCTGTTGCACGTATGAGGCCTATCATGGGCCTCTCTATAAAAAACTATAACTCAAGTATCTTATAAGGTTTGTACTGATATATATATATATATATATACATATATATATACATATATATACCATATATACACATATATATATATATACATACATATACATACATATATATATATATATATATATATATATATACACACACATATACATATATATATATATACATACACATATACATATATATACATATATATATATACAGGGAGTGCAGAATTATTAGGCAAGTTGTATTTTTGAGGATTAATTTTATTATTGAACAACAACCATGTTCTCAATGAACCCAAAAAACGAATTAATATCAAAGCTGAATAGTTTTAGAAGTAGTTTTTTTAGTTTGTTTTTTTAAACATTTATTTTATTGAGAGCTTCATATATCATTACATCCAGAAAACAATTTTTTGATCATATTCAACAAGAACAAAAGAGTACAAAACATAAATTCCTCAATTTAACTTACAAGACACAGCTTTCTATCTAACTTTCTGAACCAAGAATTACCATTCCTATACCAGGAAATTCTACTGCCTACTCGGCAATAGTGAGAAGTTGAAACGAAAAAAAAATGAAAAAAGTGAAGAAGAAAAAAAAAAAAAAAAAAAAAAGGGGGGGGGGAGAAAGGAAACTCGCCATGAACATTATCTTATGCCTCAGTTTATACTCGTATGCCATTCCGTACCTGACACAGAGGCACTAGAGCCAATGTATCGGAAGGACTTCCCCTACTACCAAAGCCATAAAATTGACATTCTGTTTAAGCGGTGAAATAAATTGGAGCTGGGCCTGTTGGGGCCATGCTAAAATTACCCTCTTCCACTTATCGAAGAAGTTCCTTATTACTTTTTCTGTACCTCCTGTCAAATAGTGTCTTTCGATCATCATTTGTAATTTAATAGTATTGACAAACTCCGCTATTGTTGGAGCCTCTGATGCTCCCCACTTCGCAAATATCAAATGTCTGGCTGCCAAAATGGTCATATTAACTAGTTGGCCCTCACCTTTACGTTGCCCGTATTCTCTTAAGAGAAAGATATGTCGTAGTTGGGGGACCCATTCTATACTTAAATACCTATTCACCCAAAATTGGATTCTGTTCCAGAATTGCCTTATTTTCGGGCACTCCCATATACAATGTGGTAAGTCTGCTCCCTCTCTTTGGCACTTGAAACATTTCCCCTTTTGATTGGATTGTCCCCATTTACTTATTCGCATTGGGGTGAGATAAAAATTGTTTAGGAGCTTAAACTGTGATTCTTTCCAGCTGGTTACATTCGAAGCGGTATTTGCCAGTCTTATGCTCCTGACAATATCTTCTGTTTGGAATTGATTAATATATCTAGTAAGAAACAATTTCCTCTTGTTAATCTGTACCTGCCCAGATATATTTAGTAATAGTGAGTACCAATATGATATTGATCTTTTCCCACTCGCGTACAATTTCACTCCTGTCTCAATCCCTGGATCCCACAAAAATCTGTATATTTGCAGAGGTTTGGAGAGATAACTTCTAGCTTGCAGATAGGCATAAAAGGTTTTCCTCGGTAAGTTATATTGTCTTGCCAATGCTTCGAATGTTTGCATAACTTGCCCCTGATCCTGAACTAACTGTATGAAATATCGTAGTCCTTTCTTACGCCAAATTTTGAACGCCGTGTTATCATAAAGACCTGGTATAAAGTCCGGGGAACCAATGAGTGGCAAATGTTTTGAGAGCTGAAAATCTTGCCCAACTAGTCCGCAAAATTTCTGCCATGCTCGTATAACATTTGCAAAAGTTAGCTGAGTGCTAATGTTACTAGGCAGATCCCTAACTGGAAAATGCAAAATAGCCTTAAGGTCAAAGGGTTCTATCAGTGCGGTTTCTAAGTCATAATAAGTCACATAATTGGCCTCCGTTAACCAATCCACTCCAAATTTCAGAAGAGCAACTATATTATATCTCAGAATATCCGGCAAAGCCAAGCCCGCCCATCTTTTGCTTTGAACCAATCTCTCTGTCGCTACACGAGTTCTCTTTTTCCCCCAAATAAAATGCGCACATATTCTATTATACCTTGCTACGTCTCGTTTCTTTATTAATATGGGTAAATTTTGCATTAAAAATAATAACCTGGGGAAAACAATTGTTTTTATTAAAACTATCTTTGCAGAAAGCGATAGGTACCGTACATTCCACTTACCTAGTCTATCCTCTAGTTTGTCAAGGAAATCAGAATGATTTAGACTATACCAGTCATTGGGGTTTTTGCTTAATTTGATACCAAGGTGGTTTAATGTTTTTACGACCGTGAACCCGTGTTGAGAAAGACTCGCTTTGGTTTGGTTTATCCACAGCAATTCTGACTTTCCTTTGTTAATTTTGTATCCTGAAAAAGTTGTAAAATTGTTAATTATTTCCAAACATCTGGGGATGCTTTTTTTAGTATGCTGTAGAAATAACATGATATCGTCAGCATATAAAGAAATTACTACATTATGTCCTCCTAATTCTATACCCCTTACTTCTTGCCTTCAATTTCCTATATAATAGTTCCAGGTTTATCATTGTGGTGTTTTGTAGGTCTCGATCAGGTTTTGTGTTCAAGGAAGAGTTATAAACCATGTGGCTGGTCTGTTGTGATGCTTGTGCCTCTTATAGATTCCCAGTAAAGTTTGACATCCAAAAATAATGGGAGTTTATTAGGCTTATAGTACCAATATTGTTACAGAGGAAGGATTTCTTCCATTTTCTGCAGCCACATTTAGTGCGTGGGTATTAGTGGGAACTTCCAGTATTGTGCCAGTAACAACTTGGCGCTATTGATATATATTTGTGTGAGTATGGATCGTATTTGAAATTTGATATTCGTGCTTTTGTTTAATAGAGCTATTTCGGGTGTTAGGCTAAAGTCCGGTCCTAGTAATAGTCTTAGTGCTTTTACTTCTATCTCCCTCCAGAAAGAGGTAATTTTAGGACATTGCCACCACATGTGGATAATGGGGCCAATGGTTTTACATCCTCTCCAGCATAGCGGGGAGGAGGTGGGGTACATTTTGTGAAGTCTTGATGGTGTGAGATACCAGCGTAGGAGTACTTTGAAATTTAATTCTAATAATTGTGACAATGTGGAGGATTTGCGTGTATTACTGTAGATCTTTTTTCATTCTTTATTATCTAGTTGTGAACCTAGTTCACTGTGCCATTGCAGTGTGTATAAAAGTAATTGAGTTTGACAGGCTGTGTCAAGTACTGATTTTGATAGAGAGAGGGAACCTCTAGGTGGGATAGATGTTAGGCATATGTGTTCAAAGGGGGTGGGGGTTCTAGTAAGAACCCTAGAGTGATTATTTTGTAGGAAGTGTTGTAGTTGGGAGTATTTAAGCCAGGAGGTGAATGCCCCATTTAAAACCTCCTTCATGTCCGTCCTTGGTTTCAATTTCCCCTGGTCTAGCACTTTTATAATGGTTATGTGTCGGGTATTTCCCATGTCACTGATGGCTTTCCTATTGGTTAATATCCGCCCATGAGCTCCATATTTGGGGATATTGGGGTTAAAGGGGATTGTGGTGTGGACAATTTAGGTGTGTTTTGGGTCAAATAGTGCCAGTTATTGAAGATATGGTTATATAAGGGTGATTTCTGGCATGTAAGTGGTCTTAGGTTTTTAGGTAACCAGCAAATAGTTCCTGGATTAGGAGCTCTAAGAATGTGTGAATCTAGAGAAACCTTTGTTTTAGCTTCTCTTTTACTGTGCCAGTCTAATATATGTTGTATTACAAATCCTCTATAATAGGTTTCTAGTTTAGATACTCCCAGTCCTCCTCTCAAGGATCGGTACATGGTAGTTGCATTTATGCGCGGATGTGTTCGTCCCCATATAAAGGTATTGATAAGTCTCTGGAGTTGTTGTATATAGAATTTAGGTAACGTGATTGGGATAGTTTGGAAAGCTTGAGTACCCCATTTTTTTTAACTGTTTTAACTTTAGCTGTAGGTTCGGAGTATAAGTGGAATATCCTTTTAATCATTATGTCTAAGGTATGAGTTTTAGTTTGGAAATTAAGTATTAAATTTCCACTCAGTCTCACAAAATAACGGGATCAATCTTAATGTAATACCTGCTCTGATCCTTGACTGAGGGCCCAGAAGGGGAGTTGTGATGGTAAAGAGATACTCACTTAACTTTCTGAGTTAACTTATAAAATATATACAATTGAATAACTGTCCCAGCAGAATGCCAAAGCAAGATGAATATGCTAATTATGCTTATTCTATAATTCCTCTAGAGTATCATGTAAGCAAGATAGATGAGTCAGCAATTAAATAAATCGCTGGAGCTGAGGCTGTATTACTGCAGGTAGAGGTATTGTTAAGTTCACTTGGATGGAAGAGTTAGTTAAGCTGGGTTATGGTACTTAGTGTCAGTATATAGCAGGGTTATGATACAATTTATTTATTATTATTCTTTAAAACAAACCCCCAATAAAAATGTATATACGAAACAATTGAAATGAATAATTATTCGTAAATTCTTTAGATTAGTTAAAATTTATAAACACATTGAAATATATTTATATAGAAAAGAGACTAGATTTTGAATCAACCATACACATATGCTGTTATAATATTCTTATAAAAATCATAAAAGATGCACCTTTACAATTTACCTTATTCACTATGAATTGCATTAAAATACCACAATGAAATACCAGAGTATGGATCGCTTACTTTCAGACAAATATAATTAAGCTACTTTGCCCACAAATGATTCTATATAACTCCAATTGAAAACATCAGGAATTGTATATATTATTAATGCAAACAGACAATTTATATGCAAATTTATCTGAGCTGAAATAAACTCTTTTTATTTACAATATGGCAAATTATAAAATATATATATAGCTGCAAATAACTTAAAGGGACAGTTTACTCAAAAAATTTCTCCCCTTTAATTTGTTCCCAATGATCCACTTTACCTGCTGGAGTGTTTTAAATTGTTTACAAGTAGCTCCTTTACCCTTATATTGGCATTTGAAATTGTTAATTTAGCATGTGGTATCCCCACCTATTCTGAAAGTTTGTGGCCGCGCGTACCAACTATAGATAAGCTTTGTAAACACAGCCAGCAGAAGAAATTACACTCCCAGTGCGATATAGCAGAGATAGGGTAATACAATGTTGATTTTCCATTGTTCTCTCAAAGTATTGGTGATTGTTTTAAGGACAGATATAAGATAAAGAAGCAGGTATATGTGCACAATGTGATACAATAATGAGATCTGATTATACCTACAAGCTCAACCTATTTTATTAGGCTGTGGCTTCAAAACACAAAATCAGAGCTTTAATATAGAGAAATAAACCTTAAAAAGCTAATTTTCATACATTTTTTACACTGCAGTTGGTAAAAAAAGCAATTGTAAACACATTAAGGGAAAAACTATTTTACAGTATACTGTCCCTTTAATGCACACCAGAGAGATTTACTTAAAATATTAGGCCTGACTTAGAAATATGAAATACAAAGGACCTTTATCTAGCAAATAAATTATTTATCAATAATGACTAGTTAAACTACACAGGACTATGAACACAAGCTTAAAATACCAATTGTGCTCTTTAAATTACTAGCTTCAATTACTGTAGCAACAATGAATTTATTTGCTTTAAAATATTAAATTATAGTCACTGCCATACGTTACTACATAACCAAATGAATGTCTCAGCTTTCTCCAATGTCCAATTTCACCTCATAAATTAAAAGGGGTATTTTTGCAAGATGGATGAAAGTTAGGCCCAGATTTGCTTTATAGAGACTGGATTCCAAGGCAACAGTTTGTCAGTCAAAATTCATATCACGTGATATACCCCACCCCTTTTTATTCTAATCATCGGTGAAATTGGGATGCACTCTTACTGAAACTTGTCTGATAGGCACTTACCGATGCTTGTCCCTGATTCGCCCTTAATGGAGCAGAGCATTGATTGGTTATTTGGATTTGCATATGTTCTAATAGTCAATTTGTTTGGCTGTCATACCATTTCTGAACTATTGGTGGCAGCAGATAACCAGAAATGCATTCTCACTATCAATACTGCTACAGTTTAATATAGATTCATATATATTTTTAAAATGTATATTTAGTGTATTCACTATTTCTTGCCTCAGCATACAATTATGTCCAATTTGTATAGGATTACTTAATATTATTTAATCTGGGCATTTCATCAATATTAAACATGATACACTTCCCACAATACAAAGTAATTCTTATACATTTAAAATATATGGGTATTTAAAAGGATTGTAATACTTTTAGCATAGATCTAATTAATATCTCAGTTATCATCTTAATATTACATACATACCTTGAGATCAGCAATCAGATGTCATTTCACATAATTATATTTATATTAGACTACTTTCCCATATCAATATAAATATTGCATATCTGTATATGTCTTGCTGAGTGTATAAAAACATATGATGTTATTTATATTTTTCATTTAGCAGATATTCACATTTAATATTATACAAACAGACAATTTCATATCCATTTATTCGTACCTATTATTTAATAGTCTGAGGTACATATTTAATGTTTGAAAACTATATATCGGTATATGATTTGTCCAAACTTCGAATCCTTAAGACTTCTATGTTTTCAAAAATGCATAGGTTAAGACATGTTGAAATCTTGATTCTTAGGTTTTCAGCTTCCCATATTACCCTTCTTAGGCATAGACAATCTCCCAGATTCATGTGTTCATATTTAATATGTTGTCTGAATATATATATTCATTTGAGTATCTTAAACTACATGAAAATTAGGCACAATTTCTTTATCTGAGATCTAGTTTCCCATGTCATACAGAGACTTGAAACGCCAGCTCGTCTGGGAGATGTATATTGGGGCTTAGAATGGGACAATTTATCACCTATATGCTAAGGGCTATTTCCTCTGAGTATGTTTGTACATTCCACTATTTTTACAGACGGACAGTCTGTTCCTTACAGGGGTTCCTGTGATCTAAGTAATGATTTTTTTTGGCTAAATTAATTTAGAGATTTCAATCTGGGAAGGCTATCCAACAATAATTCATTAGAAGTTAACTCTCTTCTGAGACCGTGATCAAAGGCTCTTTAGATGTGACATTATCTCTTATAATTTGGGACCAATGTTTGTTTTTCTTTAGAAGTCCTGTATATTTCTTTTGTTCTACAAGTCTGTAGTTGAGAGCAAAAGGGAGGGGTTTATATCACCCATTCCAGTGTTTGTTCGCAATGCAGCTAAATCAATTCATAGTAGATATTAGCTAAATGAAATATTAGATTCTATGATACATCTGTAGTTTATTTAAGGTTACTTCACAGATAACCTGACATAATTCCCCCTTACAATTTTAAATAGATGTAGGACACATTTATTTGAATTGGCTTAAATTCAGTGGTACTTGGTGAGTGTATTGACAGTATGCATCATAGACCGCATTCTATGAAGAGAGTCCGTTATTTTTGAGCCCTCATGCTCGCTAGCTAGGCATCTTTAAATTACAATATTTCTTTAGTGCATTTGGGGATATAACACTTCATTCTCCCTCTATAACTTGTAGTTGGGATCTAAGATGGCACGCTCGCAATTGGTTAATATGGACCTATTTATCCATAAAAGTATCATTTTAGATATCCTAATTTTATAGGCAACTGGAGATATTTTGTCAGTAATGACAAAAGGACCCTTCCATAATGGAAGAAATTTCTTCTCCTTAACCTGATCTCTTCCAAAATTATAAAGATAAACTTTATCATATATTTCATTTTCCTTTTTTGACCTTTTGAGATCATAATAGGTTTTAGTGGCAGTAGCAGACTTTTCTATGTTCCTTTGAGCAAATGCAAAGGCATATTGCAGGTGCTTCCTTAAGTTTTCCACATATTGATGTGTATTGGCAGCATTTATCAAGTTTTGGTCTGATGTACCGTACAGTAGATGTTGAGGTAGAACTATTCTTCTACTCATCATCAATTCAAAAGGTGACATCTTAGTAGCACTACTTGGAGTTACTCTTAATGCCATTAGGACTAGAGGTAATTTTACATCCCAGTCTTTACCCGTTTCATTTACAAACTTTTTGAGGATTTTCACAATGGACTTGTTGTAACGCTCTACGCCACCACTTGAGACAGCTCTATATGCAATATGGAGCTTTCTTTTGACCCCTAGTATTTTCCAGATTTTAGTCATCACTTCGCTAGTGAAGTAGGTTCCCCTATCGGATTAGATTCTTTGGGGCAAACCATATCTGGAAAACATGTGGTTGATGAGCAAAGCTGCGCATGTTTTAGCACTATTGTTAGGTGCACTGATGCACTCTACCCATGTAGTGAACAGGCATGTCACTGTCAACATGTATTTGTTACCTCTTGATGACTTAGTTACTGGACCAATAAAATCAATTTGTATATCTGACCATGGCATTACCATCCCCCTTTTCTGCAATGGCGCTCTATGCGTTGGTGCAGTGGGTTGGAACTGTGGACAGATTAAACAACCTTGACAGTAGGTTTGAACATCCTTCAACATATGCGGCCAAAAGGCATAATCACGCAATATTTCATACGTTAATTTGGCACCACGATGGCCAGATGTGGGAGCATCATGGGCATGTTGAAGCTGATGATATCTCTGAACTTTATAGGTACCACCCATTGCTGGATGCCAGTTTTGGAGGTTCTAACTAACAAACCATCCTGTAACTTGAATTGTGATCTTCTATGTGTTTATAGAAAAGGCCTACAATGGGGTCTTCTTTTTGACTATTGATCGGGTCCTCACTAGGAGAATCCTGACTCCATTGTACCAGGTTAGGCTCACTTTGTTGTTTAGCCTGGTTTCTGATAATGGCTTCTACCTGAATTTCACCCATTAAGTGGTCAATATTGAGGAGCTCTCCATTTATGGCTCCTTGTTTGGCTAATGAATCCGCAATATCATTGCCTTCCTTATCAGGACCTAGAACCCTGGAATGACCCTTGGTCTTTTTCCAGTGTATGGTTAACCCATTGGAAACCACTAGATTATCAATCTCACAGAACAACTTGCCATGTCTGACTGGTTTGTTGTTAGTTTTCTGCATGCCATTTCTTTTCCAAGTTGGCAGGTATTCAACAAAACTGTCACACACATAATTTGAGTCAGTAATGATCACAAATTCGTGAATACCTTTTTCGATAGCCATTTCAATGGTTTTTAGAACAGTGATTAGTTCTGCAACTTGACTGGATCTTGGTTCAATGTTGAAACCTACAGAAATATTTGGGAAGCCATGTGCCCAAGTTATACCAATGCCAGTGACTAGTCTGCGCTCATTTTCAATAGTGGCATGGTAAGAACAACTATCAACTTATACCCAAGGTAACGTTTGACAATGGTCCTCGTATATTTTATATGGGGAAAGCAATTGTTCCTCCAGGAAATCATCTTCTAATAATTCTTCCCCATGATCCTTAGCAGTACAGTTGTGGAGCTCAGCAAGCCCCTGTGCGACTGGATTCTTTTTGTTTTGCTTATAGCAAATTTCTAAAGGCCAGCCTTGTAAGGAAAGAGTCCAAGCTATTATGCGGCTATTAGACAAATTTCCATCTCTTATTCTCTCACTTTGCAGATATAGCAAAGGCTGGTGGGCCTTTATACAATAATTTTCTAACCCTATATATAGCTGCGGAAATTTTATAGACCCCATACAGTAGATAAGAGGGCTTTTTTGCAATCACTAAATTTTATTTCTTCTGGGGATAGAGTTTTGCTCGCATAAGCAATGACTTTGCTTAAATTATCATGTTTTTGGTATAAAACAGCACTCATGCTTATATCTGTGTAACCTGTCTTTAAGTAGAAAGGTTTACCCCCTTCAAGGTACACTAAGCAAGGTGCTTGAGTGAGTTTTCTCTTCAGCTCCTTGATGGCTGTCTCTTGAGTCTCACTCCAGTGCCATTTCACATCCTTCTTTAGAAGAAGTAGCAGTGGTTTAGCTAATTCTGCATAATTATCAATAAATTTGCGAGAATAATTAGTCATACCCAGGAATGATCTCAATTCCTTTAGGTTAGTTGGTTTCTTAGAATTTATCATAGCTTCCACCTTTTTCTTCTGAGGATTTAACCCTTCAGAAGTAACTTCATGTCCCAAGAAGTTTACACGAGTGCGGTACCATTGAGCTTTTTGTAGAGATAATTTGACACCTGCCCTTTTAAGTTGGCTGAGGACATGTTTAAGCTCTATGATGTGTTTTTCAAAGTCTGTCCTTTTGATTAAACATCATCAACATAAGATAAGGGCCCCCTTTCCAGTGCATCAGGCATAGCCTTATGCATGAATACTGCAAGTTCAGGTCCTGAATATATGTATCCAAATGGGAGCCTTTGGAATGCATATTGGATCTTTTGGAACGAGAATGCAAGCTAATACTGGTCCTCCTCATGTACCTTGGTCCAATATCCCTGTGCACAATCGATGGCAGCGAATATTTTGGATCTGTGCTAGGCACTGGTCAATATAAACAGGCCAGCCAGACATGTATACTCATTTTTTTAGCTGTCTTAAGTCTGCACACAAACACCATTGTCCATTGGGCTTAAGAACACCTAGAGTAGGATTGTTATAAGAGCTATGCACCTGTCTGATAATACCTCTTTCTTTCAGATTCCTTATGATTTCTGCAAGAGAATCATATGAGGCTAAAGGAAGTCTGTATTGTTTAACAAAGACAGGTGGTGCATTGGGATATGTTTGGATTCTTGCAATGTGCAAGTCTGTAGTCCTACAGTCATAAGAATCCCTAGCAAAAATATCCATGTACTCCATCAGGAGTTCTCATAGCTGTTGGCGTTCATCATCATTGGAACAGCCATTAGCTAAGGAGATTTGCTCTTCGACTATTTGCTGAAATCCTCGAAAGATTTCAGACTGTCCTATCTCATAGGCTTCTTCCAACTTAGAGGTGAGATCCCCTTGATTATAACTTACATTGCCCCCATGAATCTGGGTATTGGGGTATTCTTGCTCTTTGATCGGCTGATCAAATACTAGAGAAGCTTCTTCAATTTTACAGATGCCTTCTTCTGAGCTGAAGGGATACATAGACTGAATTGTAAATAGGCCCTCTGGCATAGATGCAAAAGATTGTTCTATTAATTGTTCTTCAGTTAAGTATCCTTCAGGTATTAGCCCAATTACATTATTCTGGAATCCAAAAGTGTAATAAATGTATTCCAGCGCATATCCTATGGTAGTTCCCTTTGATAAGGTGATATCCTGTGGGGTCATGTTATGCACGATAACATGTATTGGAATAGTTCCAATATAGGGGTGTGGGTCATTGTTATACCCAGATCTTGCATTCTATGGGAGATGCAAATTAGTGTTTCAGAGGTTTTTAATTTCTGACCTCTTTTTACCTGTAAGGGTAAGAGGAATTTATCAGCCCCAGCAGGGATTACAACATTGTTAGATTCATGCATATATTTACAGCATATGGCAATTGTTGATTTGATTTCAGGGCTGTATTTTCATCCTGAAATACTTCAGGGTCCCCTTTTAAGCTGCTCCAGAGGCAAAGGTTAATTAAATCTATTTGTATGGTATATCTATGTAAGAGATCGATGCCAATATATATTTGATTATGGGGAGTATTTAAAGCTAAAAACAGGTGCTTTGCGGATTTATTACCTATAGAGAGAGATAATAAACATTTAGCTGTGACATTATAGCTTTCAGACCTGTCATCCAGGCCATGGACACAGTAGTCTTGGGGAGAAAGATATTTAATCACCTTAGGTTCAGCTATCTGCACTAATAAGCCTTCGTTTATATAGCTAGCTTCCTGTTTTAAGCTCAATTTGGCATACTTGGTTTTCTCAAGGTCATGCACTTGCATAGAGATAAATAGATCATCCTTAACTTTCACAATTTCTGCAAGGAATTGCGAATGATCTCCCCCTTTAGGGTCCCCCTTGTGGAGGTATATGATTAATAGATCATCGTCTTAGGAAATATTTGCTATCTTTCCAGGCGAAATTTTAAAAGTATTACCATCAGAGCTGCTTAAAGGAGTGATCATCTATTTGTAGGATAGTGATTTCAGGTATAGAGTCATTCCTGAAATGAATCTCCACAGCATTTGGCTTCTCTTCCACCATGTGACAGTTATGTCGGGTGCGAGATATACCGGACCGCTCATAATTAATAGGCCTTTTTACTTGTGACCAAATTACATTATTTATGCAATCAATTATGGTGCTTAATCGCTTCAGGAGATCACTACCAATAATTAACCGATCAGTTGGCAGATCCACTATAATGAAAGGGTGTCTTATTACCCTGTTCCCCAGCCTAAGTTTTAACCATGCCGTACCGTAGACTTTGAGAGAGTTACCCCCAACACCTATTAGTGAACCATCAAATTATTTTATTTTAGGTTTGTGGGGTGTTAGCTCATTTAGCTGTGTGTAGTACCTGTGGGATAAAATAGTTGCCTGAGATCCAATATCAATTAATCCCATGATAGGGTTGGAAACTGAATCCTGGAGCTCAGCTAATACATAATATCTCCCTGCAGTTTCTACCATTTCACACATAAAATTGGCATGATTACACATCTGTGGGCTTCGCCACGAGTTACCTGAATACACAATGTTACCTGATGCAGAAGAATTCTCATTCTTACCGGTCCTCTCCTCTATAATAGGGCTGACAAGGTTCCTGTGTACTGCATCTGTGGAAATAAGGTTAAAAGAATACTGCAAAGGAAGAGATTTGTTAGAGCTTTCAGGCTGAGATTGCTCGTCATCACAGCTAAATCGGCCGTCTCTGGTCTGTAGGGAGAGAATATGATTAGTACCATTATTGACATTTATCATTTTATTTGGTATATCTCTCCCCTCTCTTTCAGGTAATACCACAGTATTTATGACTGTGCCTGTGGCCCACTGCTGGCCACTGGCTGTACCCCTAAAAAAGGGTTATTAGGGTTCTGAACCGTCAAAGCTTGACTCATATTAGTAAATAGTGTACATAATTGACTTATTTGTGTACTGAGTTGGCCCATTTGAACGGACAAGCCATTTTTACCCATGGACCGATTTTTTGATATCCCAGGGTATTGATTCCTAGATCCTTGGGATCCCTCCGAATCATAGATATTGTTCCTATTTTGACATGGTTGTCTTTTGGGTTTCAACTTGTTCAGTGTTAATGTCTTGGGGAGCACTATTTACTTGGGGTGTCTGGTTACCCTGAGAGTATTTTCACCACTTTTGGTATTTACTTTTACAGGGATACCGATTACCTTGTGAGTATTCATCTCTTTGGGGATAATTATTTACTTGGGTATGCCCCTCATTTTGAGTATATTCTCTCTGCACCTCAGCCTGTGTTGGGGGAGGGGCAGAGTTAAAACTTTGTGGGGATGGCCTGTTTTCTCGGGCCACCTCCACATAGGTTTTCTTTTTAGACTCCAAATTGAGGGTGGCTAGGTGACACCCTAGTTTCTGCCACAATTTTGGGGCTGGTCCTTGGTTCCTTTTTATCCCCCTGTTCACCGGACTGCTGAATAGAGTATAACTTTGTACTCTCTTTTATCAGCCAATCCAATGAGCAGTGCTCATCAAAATCTCTAGCCAAATTAAGCTTGATGTGCGTGGGCAATGCTTCATAAAATAAATTCACAAATTCTGAGCTTTCAAATATGGGGTAGTCTTTGGCCATACTGTACGCACTTTTTAGTACAGAAAGGAATTCTATAGGGCTTTGATTCGTGCAACATTTTAAACCGTATACAGCTATTTTCGCTGGGTTTTGGTGCGATATTTTCTGAACTCTTTTTTGCACTGATGTTTTGTCTCATTCCAGGAATGAATATTCATATCCTTGAGTGAAGCAAATAATTTGTGAAGTTTACCCTCAAATGCCCAGGGCAGAAATTCAATTTTTGACCGCTCACTAGTAACATTCATTATGGATAAAGCATTTTCATAGTTCTCTAAGTGGTCAATTATAGAAGTGGTTCTGTGTTTGGAAAATGTTGGTACTGCATCCTTTAAGAAAGTAATTATTTTAGGGGTGTCATATACCTTATTAAACGTATCTTGGGCTTTCCTAGGGACCTTATTTTTGGGGTTGGAATGCCCCCTATCTGCCCTAGATTTATTAAGGGGAGACCCCCTACATACATTAGTACTACGTGGGCTATTTGGGTAGCTGGCTCCGCCCTCTGATTCACTATTAGAGATGCCCTCCTCATCTGAGGTATAGCAGTTCCCTGAATTCATAACTTGAGGTGACTGTCTATTTGGGAAGTGTATTTCTGACCCAATAGGGGTCCTTTGTTTAAATTCTTCCCTAAATTTCTGTAGTTCATTTCTGATGTATTCTTTAAGGGCTTTAGAATTATCTGCATTATCCTCATTGCTAATAGAGGGGTTTTCATTATGATGATACAGCCTTTTTAAGCCACTTAACTCTCTTTGGCTTTGTGAGAGTTGCTTATGCAAATCTTCTATCTGGGCTACTAAATTCTGGTTATATTTTTGTAAGGTGGCCATGTTTTGGGCAAACTCATCAATTTTATCCTGGACTCGTTCTGCCTCTTCCTCATCTAACCTTAAGGGATAATTTTCACCCCTCAGTTGCTCCAATTGTGAATTTTGTACTTCAAATTTGTTGTACATTTCATCATTCACATAGAGGAGCAGACCCCAAGTTTTGAAAATTATTTCATCGCGTTCCCTCTGCTTTTGAGGTTTGCCCAATTTTAACAGCCCTTGAAATATTTAGCTTTCACCATACCATTTATTATTTGCTATATTTTTGGCCTTAGTCTTCAGCATCTTAATGTAAGCGCCTAATTCTCCCTTAATACTTAATCTATTTTTAAGGTAAGTAATGGCTTCAGTCTTAAGCATTTCTGCCTAATGGACGATTTTCGGGAACATATTTCAACTTCAACACTATGGATGGATTCAATTGATTCACTTTTAGTAACAGACATTATTATATTGGCTTAGTATTTGGTTAAATTAAAATGCTAATACAATTTTGACCAACAAGAAGAAAAAAAAATATTCAACAATATTAATATTAATTTTGAAATATGAATAAAAAAAATATTTTTTTAATCAATTTTTCAAAAAGTAATTTTAATATTTTTTTTTTATAATCTCTATTTACTATAAATATTTTATATAAATGTGATAAATTTAATAATATCTACTGCACTGCCTCCAAATAATATGTCAGTATATAGCAGGGTTATAATACAATTTATTTATTATTATTCTTTAAAACACACCCCCAATAAAAATGTATATATACGAAACAATTGAAATTAATAATTATTCGTAAATTCTTTAGATTAGTTAAAATTTATAAACACATTGAAATATATTTATATAGAAAAGAGACTAGATTTTGAATCAACCATGCACATATGCTGTTATAATATTCTTACAAAGATCATAAAAGATGCACCTTTACAATTTACCTTATTCACAATGAATTGCATTAAAATACAATGAAATACCAGAGTATGGATCGCTAACTTTCAGACAAATATAATTAAGCTACTTTGCCCACAAATGATTCTATATAACTCCAATTAAAAACATAAGGAATTGTATATATTATTAATGCAAACAGCCAATTTATATGCCAATTTATCTTAACTGAAATAAACTCTTTTTATCTACAATATGGCAAATTGTAAAATATATATATATATATATATAACTGCAAATAACTTAATGCACACCAGAGAGATTAACTTACAATAATAGGCCTGACTTAGAAATATGAAATACAAAGGACCTTTATCTAGCAAATAAATTATTTAGCAATAATGACTAGTTAAACTACACAGGACTATGAACATAAGCTTAAAATACCAATTGTGCTCTTTAAATTGCTAGCTTCAATTACTGTAGCAACAATGAATGTATTTGCTTTAAAATATTAAGTTATAGTCACTGCCATACGTTACCACATAACCAAATGAATGTCTCAGCTTTCTCCGATAAGTCCAATTTCACCTCATAAATTAAAAGGGGTATTTTTGCAAGATGGATGAAAGTTAGGCCCAGATTTGCTTTATAGAGACTGGATTCCAAGGCAACAGTTTGTCAGTCAAAATTCAGCAGCAAAGAGCCTTTCTTTTCTCTTGCATGAGGCTATATCACGTGATATAAAGGTTTCAGGGTTTTTTTAGGACTCCCTGTAGAGGTGCGCTCACGGAAGGTAATGTCGGATAAAAAGTCCAATCGAGTCCAAAATACGGCAGCTCTTCCAATTGTTTGGGGTACGATGAGCGAATCTAGATTGAGGGTAAGAAGGCGCCAGACATAGGGTAATATTGTTACAATCTGCAAACACGCTCAAGTAACATATAGATGGAATACTTACAAACGCAGCGGCACCAAATTGTGCCTAGTGAGACAGACCGGGACCTCAACCGTCGCCCGGAAGACCAACCAATGGCGTGCACCAAACTCCCGCAGTCACGTGAATGTTGTAGCCAATCACCGATTCTTTGGGCTCACACACCTTCCTTGCAGACGTCCGATTCAAACAATAGGATCACAGTGTAGACAAACCAGGTGTCCCACACACTGCGGTTTCAAGATATTGATTGGTAACAGTGCTAGAGTGAAAGTAAAACCCACTCCAAACGAGGTACACTAAAAACAATTTATTTAAAATGTTTAAAATCAGCAACGCGTTTCTCGACCATGCAGGGTCGTTTCATCAGGCTTTAATACACAGTATGGTATTCCCGCTGCTTATGTACCTCTTCTAACCAATCACAACATCTAAAACCTCACACACCTTTAAGGAGGGCGGATATGTTATTCTCAGTGACCACGTCTATTTCAGACCACATTGGAAATCATACTATTATTCTTAACTTTGCGTTATATCATAGCAATGCTAATATACGTCCTCTACATATTTGGATTTTATTTTAATCTTATGTTATTATAATTTGTAATTTCCTTTTTTGTTTTTTGATATCTTATATTCAGTTCATTATACTATCTTGCGTGACAAATTCTCTTTGAATATTTCGTTAATTATTATTATTCTATTTCCTCTAAAATGAACTATATACTATTAAATGGGCTCTATATATAGTACATCTACAGTATATTCCAATGTAATCTCAATAGAAATGTGCCCAAATTTCACCTTAGTCTCAATCATTATGTCAATATCGTATGTTAAATTCACACATTCTGACATTACGCTATACAGCATTTCATAATAACAAATGATGTTTATGAATTTGTTTCTTATGGTTTTATGATATAGTTATTAAGTGTCATAAAATTATGTATCAATAAAATCAATTATTATGTATTCTAAACCATTTGACCAAAATGACATATTTGTTCATTATTTGCATATTAATACTTATGTATTTGACCATTAATTTATATAGGGTAATTGTTCTTGACTGGTGTCATAATAGAGCTGGCTATGATTTAATTGACCAAAAAGACTTATTGTCTTTGTCTCAAAATACACTCCTATTTATGTCTTTGTATTTCTTATTGATAATTGATTATTGTTCTCTATACGTAATATTGTATTTACTTTGTTTATTCAATGGTTTGATTATTTAGTTTTGTTGATTAATTAAAGGCTGCAAGGTCAATATTCAAGTTAAGGCCTAGTGGATGTAAGGTTTGTAACCTATATATCCAAAAGGTCTCTCTTTGTCTTAATCTGAAAAAACGGTTGTAAAAATCAGATTTGGGGATATGTTCTATTGGAGTTATTTTTAAACAGCATGGATTTCCGTCATGTTTTGCATTACAGTGTCTGGATACACTATGTAATTTATAATTCTTTTTAACATTACGAAAGTGTTCGGACCATCTTACACTTAGGCGTCTGCAGGTGCGACCTATATATTGATGTCCACAAATACAAGTCAACATGTATATTATATAGTTAGATGCACATGTCATTCGACTATTCATTCTATATGTTTTAGAGGTGACATTTGATTGAAATGTGTTTACATTATTAGTAATATGATCACACATCTTACATTTCTTATTATTGCATTTAAAACTCCCTTTTCTTAATCGTTCACTAATGATATTTTTATTTCCAAATTGATTCGGTCTTTCTCCATTATTTTTATTTTGCATAATTTTGATCTTGTTTTTAACAATTTTGCTGGGTGCTAAAATCCTTTTTAGGTTTGGTGCCTTTTTAAAGACTACTGTTGGTTTTGTGTCAAGTAACTGACCCAATATAGGATCCTTCTTAAGAATTTTCCAATGTTTATCTATACTCCTTTTTATCATATCATGATTGCAATTGTATTCTGTAATAAACATGACTTGATTTTCTCGGCTCTCTTGGGATCTATTAGAATTTTTTGAGAAATATAAATTTCTGTCATCATTTTTAGCTCTTTCATATCCACTATTAATGATATATTCTGGATACCTTTTTTCTCTAAATCTTTTTTTGAGAATTTGGCTCTGGGACTCATAATCTGTTATGTTACTACAATTTCTACGGATTCGTTTGAACTGCCCGTAGGGTACATTTATCTTCCATGGGCGATGGTGATTGCTCCTATAGTCTAAGTAACTATTACAGTCAACTTGCTTAAAGTGTGTACTGGTAATAATTTTGTTGTTATCGAAACGTATTGATAGGTCCAAGAAAACCACACCACTATCATCTATTGTACTAGTGAATTTTAAGCCTCTATTGTTATTATTTAAATGCTTGACGAAATTTTCTGCTGATAATTTGTCGCCTTTCCAGACGATAATCAAATCATCTATAAAACGGCCATAGTATACCAGGTTCGCCCCAAAGTTTGGGTCATATATGTACTGTTGTTCGAAAGATCCCATATATAAATTGGCATAACTAGGGGCGAACCTGGTACCCATGGCCGTTCCTCTAACCTGAAGATAGTATTCATTTTGAAAAATAAAATAATTATGGTGTAAAATAAACGAAATTAATGATAAAATGAATTCTTTTTGGGTATCTGGTAGATATATGTCTGTCTCTAGAAATTCAGAAATAGCTTGAATACCCATAGCATGTGGGATATTAGAGTATAGAGCTTGTACATCACATGTGATCCAAATTAGGTCACAAGTGATGTTAATTTTTTCAAGTTTACTGATCAAGTCCGATGAGTCTCGTATATAGGAGGTTAGACCTATTACGTACTTCTGTAAAAAGAAGTCAACGTAAGATGATGCATTGTCTGTTAAACTCCCTATTCCCGAGATTATCGGGCGACCGGGTGGACATTTGGAATCTTTATGCAACTTGGGGAGATGGTAATAGAAGGCTTTATTGGGTTCAGTTGGAATTAAATAATTTTTTTCTTTTTTATTTACTATACCTTCTTTATAGGCACACTCTACTATATCCCCCAATGTTGCCAAATATTTAATAGTTGGGTCAAATGACAATTTAATATAATAATCCTTTTTATTCTAATCATCTGTGAAATTGGGATGCACTCTTACTGAAACTTGCTTGATAGGCCCTTACCGATGCTTGTCCCTGATTTGCCCTTAATGGAGCAGAGTATTGATTGGTTATTTGGATTTGCATATCTTCTAATAGTCAATTTGTTTGGCTGTCATACCATTTCTGAACTATTGGTGGCAGCAGATAACCAGAAATGCATTCTCACTATCAATACTGCTACAGTTTAATATAGATTCATATATATTTTTAAAATGTATATTTAGTGTATTCACTGTTTCTTGCCTCAGCATACAATTATGTCCAATTTGTATAGGATTACTTAATATTATTTAATCTGGGCATTTCATCAATATTAAACATTATACACTTCCCACAATACAAAGTAATTCTTATACATTTAAAATATATGGGTATTTAAAAGATGTTAATACTTTTAGCATAGATCTAATTAATATCTCAGTTATCATCTTAATATCACATACATACCTTGAGATCAGCAATCAGATGTAATTTCACATAATTATATTTATATTGGACTACTTTCCCATATCAATATAAATATTGCATATCTGTATATCTCTTGCTGAGTGTATAAAAACATATGATGTTATTTATATTTTTAATTTAGCAGACATTCACATTTAATATTATACAAACAGACAATTTCATATCCATTTATTCATACTTATTATTTAGGTACATATTTAATGTTTGAAAACTATATATGTGATTTGTCCAAACTTCGAATCCTTAAGACTTCTATGTTTTCAAAAATACATAGGTTAAGACATGTTGAAATCTTGATTCTTAGGTTTTCAGCTTCCCATATTACCCTTCTTAGGCATAGACAATCTCCCAGATTCATGCGTTCATATTTAATATGTTGTCTGAATATATATATTCATTTGAGTATCTTAAACTACATGGAAATTAGGCACAATTTCTTTATCTGAGATCTAGTTTCCCATGTCATACAGAGACTTGAAATGCCAGCTCATCTGGGAGATGTATATTGGGGCTTAGAATGGGACAATTTATCACCTATATGCTAAGGGATATTTCCTCTGAGTATGTTTGTACATTCCACTATTTTTACAGACGGACAGTCTGTTCCTTACAGGGGTTCCTGTGATCCAAGTAATGAATTTCTTTGGCTAAATTAATTTAGAGAATTCAATCTGGGAAGGCTAACCAACAATAATTCATTAGAAGTTATCTCTCTTCTGAGACCGTGATCAAAGGCTCTTTAGATGTGACATTATTTCTTATAATTTGGGACCAATGTTTGTTTTTCTTTAGAAGTCCTGTTTATTTCTTTTGTTCTACAAGTCTGTAGTTGAGAGCAAAAGGGAGGGGTTGATATCACCCATTCCAGTGTTTGTTCGCAATGCAGCTAAATCAATTCATAGTAGATATTAGCTAAATGAAATATTAGATTCTATGATACATCTGTAGTTTATTTAAGGTTACTTCACAGATAACCTGACATAATTCCCCCTTCCAATTTTAAATAGATGTAGGATACATGTATTTGAATTGGCTTAAATTCAGTGGTACTTGGTGAGTGTATTGACAGTATGCATCATAGACCGCATTCTATGAAGAGAGTCTGTTATTTTTGAGCCCTCATGCTCGCCAGCTAGGCATCTTTAAAATACAATATTTCATTTAGCAGACATTCACATTTAATATTATACAAACAGACAATTTCATATCCATTTATTCGTACCTATTATTTAATAATCAATTCGTAGTAGATATTAGATTCTATGATACATCTGTAGTTTATTTAAGGTTACTTCACAGATAACCTGACATTAGTTACAATCGCAAAATGTTTAGCAGGCTTTATATGGAAAGTCAATGTGTAATACACTAGACAGTCTTGCAGTTTCATACAAAACAGTAACAGAGAGAAAGTTCTGGTTAAATACCTGATTTGTGTAGATGAAGATGTCACAGCAGAATTACAGACTGCTTCCGATTAGCTTTGTATTTGTAATGAGCCAAGAGATGCTGCATGTGTGAGTGAACAGTGTATGCGTGTTTGTCCGGTCCTAGTTAGTGACGTCAGCATAATCCGGGAGGCTTGAAGCAGAACTAAAAGTAGGGAAACAATTGTAACAGTCCAGTTACAGAATAAATATTACCTACAGGAGTCAGCCGCATAGGTGACACGGAAAGCAAAAGCTTAATGGATAAGTAGAATTGAAGTTCCGATGTAGAGCTGAAGCGCTCCTAAATCCAGTACTTTTGCAGAGTGTAGTATCTGTAGACAGCAAACTTTGAGAGGGTTAGCCGGTCTGTAGCTAGAGAGAGACTGCGTTCAGCAGTTCACACCTGTTAGGAACAAATTACTAAGCGTAGTAGGTAGGAAGGAGGAGACTTTTATAGGGAGAGCTTGAGATACTTAAAGGTACAGTGAGCATTAACAAGGGAATTCATGACAGAAACAGTCCCCCCCCCCAAAGGAGCCATTCCAGGGCTCAAGGTCTGGGATGATCAGGATTCCTCCGATGGAATAAAGAAACCAGCCTGGGAGCCGATAAATTAGAAGACGGTTCCCAGGAATCCTCTTCATGTCTGAAACCTTTCCAATGAACAAGGTACTGTAAAGTATTACGATGGAATCTGGAATTTAGAATGGAATCTACTTCGTACTCAGGACCAACCTGATCCAAGATGGAAAAGTCCCGGCAGCAGTCAGGAGATCTGATGGCAATGTAAGGTTTCAGAAGGGAGACATGAAAAGAAGCATGAATCCGGAAGGTCGTTGGTAGCTCCAGGGTAACAGTGTTAGGATTCAGAACCTTAACAATTTTATAAGGACCTATAAAGATTGCTCCCAATTTCTTACTCAGAATTTGTAGGTGCAGATGCTTGGCGGAGAGCCACACTAAATCCCCAACCTTGTATTCAGGAGATTTTCATCTCTGTAGATCATAAAAAGACTGTTGATGAACTTGAGCTTGTCTAAGATTTTCCTGGATGATAGAAAATCCTCAAGCGAGGTCGTTAATAGTGTCATTCACCACTGGCGAGGAACTGTCTTCCCTGGGGTATAAATGGAATCTAGGATGGAAATCGTAGTTTGCGTAGAAGGGAGAGAGTTTAGTTGAAACATGTACAGAATTGTTATATGCAAATTTAGCGGTGGGTAGAAGGGATTACCAATTATCCTGTAAGCTAGAGCAATGACATCTGAGATATTGTTTGAGTGTTTGATTAGTCCGTTCCGTTTGCTGTTGGTCTGAGGATGGTAGAAAGTACTAAGTCTTTGGTGTATCTTTAGGATCTGACATAATTGAGTCCAAACTCTAGAGGTAAATTGAGATCCTCTGTCAGAGGTAATAGTATCTGGAAGTCCATGAAATCTAACAATTTGAGATAGGAATAGTTTTGCTGTTTCGATGCTGTAGGTAAGGAATGACATGGTATAAAATGTGCCATTTTGGTAAATAAATCTACCACTACCATTATAGAGTTGTGGTTGTTCGAGCTAGGTTGGTCCACTATAAAGTCCATTGCGATGTCCTTCCAAGGTCTTTCGGGAATGGGTAAGGACATTAGGAGACCATAAAGACGTGACTTTGATGCTTTATTTTTGGCACAAGTATTGCAAGTCTTGATATATTCAATGACATGAGATGACATTTTTGGCCACCAAAAACCTCTTTTAAGAAGATAAATTGTTTTGTGTACTCCGGGATGACCAGATATGATAGAATCATGTGCAGATTTTAATACTTCATCGTGTAGACTTGGGGATATGTAAATCTGGCCATGGTGGAAGAATAAACAATTTTTCCTTTCTTTAGGAGATCTTTAGGTAAATCTTGATCATTTTGTTGAGAGTTCCGAATTATGGATATATTGTCCGTAGAAAATCCCAAGAATCTGTCAGGTGGGATAATTGAGGGTATAGGGGATGAGTATTCTGGTCTAGAATCTTTTCTAGACAAAGAATTGTCTTTCCCATGTTTTCTTCCTGGTCTATACGTGATAAGGAAGTCAAATCTTGAAAAGAACAGACTCCATCTGACTTGACGGGATGTTAAAGTTTTGTTCGATTTTAGGTTCTCAAGGTTTTTGTGATCTGTGTAAATCAATATTGGGTGAATGGTGTCTCCAGAACTCTAAATAACTTTTGTTAGCTAATAGTTCTTTTTCCCCAATAGGATAATTTACTTCAGAGGAAGCCATCACCCTAGAGAAAAAAAGCAACTGGGTGAACAGGATCTTTCAATGTTTTACGTTGGGATAAGATAGCCCCGAGGGCATAATCGGAAGCGTCACTTTCCAATATGTACTGGAGATTAGGATTTGGAAACTGAAGGATTGGAGCTGTAACAAAACTTTTTTGTCACGCTCGGCCGCTGGGAAGCTCCATCTGTCCTCTCTGTGTGCTTGATTGACAGGTAGTCTGAGTCGCCCCTTACTGATGATGTCACTACCAGGCTTTTTATTCCGGGCTTCCTGTTTCTTCAGTGCCCATTTGTTTGTTACTCTTTGTGGCTCCTGTGAGGACTTTGCTGTGGAATCTCTCTAACTGACATACTCTGCAAAGACTGACTATCCTGGGTTAATCCTCTACTTCCTGATAACCTGTTGCCGAACATTGCAAGTACTATTTATTCTGTGAATCTCTCAATCTGCTTGTTTACCTGTTGCCAAAACTCTGCAAATACTGTTTACTCAGTGTAAACCTTCAAACTGCTTGATATCCTGTTGCCAAACATTGCAAAGACTGTTTATTCTGTGAAACTCTCAGACTGCATGTTTACCTGTTGCCAAAACTCTGCAAATACTGTTATTTCAGTGTAAACCTTCAAACTGCTTGATATCCTGTTGCCAAACATTGCAAAGACTATCTATTCTGTGAAACTCTCAAACTGCATGACAACCTGTTGCCAATCCCTGCAAGTACTAATTAATCTGTATTAACCCTCAAACTACCTGTTATCCTGTTATCTAACTCTGCATGTACTGACTACTCAGTATAAACCTACAAACTGCCTGATAACCTGTTGCCAAACTCTTCAAGGACTGACTACACGGTATTAACCCTCAAACTGCCTGATAACAAGTTACCTACTCCTGCATTATTAACTGTTTCTTGTTTACCCTTCCTCTGTCTGAGTATAAGTGACTATCCCTGCTCTCCTGATTCTGTGGAAGACTTTTCCTGTAACCAGTTCCTTACTCAGAAGTCTATTTGGCTGATATCTTGAATTACTTTGGACTCAGGCTAACCCTGCTCCATATCGTGAGTACATTGTTTTTTAGAGGTTGTCGTGGGGTCACGGCCTGGATTAAACTCAGAGTGCAAGGGTGTTGTTTAAGTTCGCCCTAGCATTTGGGTCTTCTTCTGGACATTTCCTAACCTGACAGTACAAACAGGCCATAATTTGGACCCTGATGAGTTATCCAGGGCTGTGGCTCTACAAGGGCAACTTCTGGGAAATCATTCTGCTCATTTGCAATCTTTGGATTCCAAGCTTGACCAGATTACTGCTCTGCTACATAACCTCTCCGCTCCTTCTCAAGCTACTGTGACTCCTACTGCAGCTGCTACTAGCTCCAATGCTGTCTTTAACCCACCTCAACCTGTTGGACAGTATATACCACAAATCCCACTTCCAGATAAATATGACGGTAATCCTGAAGAATGCCGTGGATTCCTTAATCAATGTCGTTTACACTTCAGAAACAATCCTCAAGTTTTTTCCAATTCTACTTCCAAGATCACCTTTATTATTTCCCTCATGAAGGGTAAGGCTCTAGCCTGCGTGTCTCCTCTTTTAGAGAAGAATGATCCTTTACTACAGAATGTGGAATTATTTGTGTCCATTTTTTCTTCTGTTTTTGACAAGCCTGGGAGGTCTGCAGCTGCAGAGGCAGGATTGTTGGATCTGAGACAGGGATCCCTTTCGGTAGCTCAATATGCTATTGAATTCAGGACTTTAGCAGCAGAAACTGATTGGAACCATGGAGCCTTACGGGCAGCCTTTCGCAAGGGACTTACTTTGCGAACACCTTAAGGATGAACTTGTATTTCGGGAACTCCCCGATTCATTGGAGGGTCTTATCAATTTGTGTATTACTCTTGACGCCCGGCATTCTGAACGTCTTCAGGAGAGAGATAGGAATCGGAGATCCTTTGTTAAATCTTCTTTTCGTCCTCCTATTCGAACCTCAAGTCTGTCTCATAATAATTCCCAATCTCCTGAGTCTGCAGAACCCATGGAAGTAGGAGCTATTAAATTGTCAGAAGCTGAACGCCATAGAAGGCGTACTCTTGGATTATGTCTGTATTGTGGTACCAAAGGACATTTACTGAAGGACTGTCCTATCCGGCCAGTAAAAGCCAAGGCTTAACTTTTGATAGAGGGACAGAGTTAAGCCAGAATCCCATGTCTTCCCTCAATTCTAAACTTTTTGTTCCTGTAACTATCTCTTTTGGAGACACCAAGTTTCGAGCTCAAGCCCTCATTGACTCTGGAGCTGCTGGAGTTTTCATTGATTCAAACTTTGCTGACTCTCTCAGGATTCCTCTTCAAGCCAAGAAACAGTTAATTAAGGTAACCACTGTTAGTGGACAGCCTTTAGGTTCTGATATCATACAAAATTCTACCATTCCTCTTCTTTTGTCTGTGGGCATACTCCATTCTGAAGTTATTCGTTTTGACGTCATCACTTCTCCCCACATACCGTTGATTCTGGGGTTACCTTGGTTGCAGCTTCATGATCCAGTCTTCTCATGGTCTAAAGGAGAACTTATTTCCTGGGGAACTACCTGTTTCAAACATTGCCTGCAAAATCCCTCAAAACCATCTGGTCCTGTCGTAGCTATGGTGGAAGTTCCTGATTCATTGCCTAATTACTATCATGCCTTTAGTGATGTGTTTTCTAAGAAGGAGGCTGAGACATTACCTCCACACCGGATATTTGACTGTCCTATCGAATTGTTTTCAGGGGCTCCTCTACCTAAAGGAAGGACCTATCCCCTCTCTCGTCAAGAAAATGTCTCTCTTGAGGAATACATAAAGGACAACTTAGCCGGAGGATTTATTCGTCCTTCCTCATCACCTGTGGGTGCGGGTTTTTTCTTCATTGGGAAAAAAGATGGAGGTCTCCGTCCCTGTATTGATTATCGGGCCTTGAATCAGATTACTGTCAAAAACAGCTATCCTCTGCCGCTCATTCCTGAGTTATTTGATTGTCTTCAAGGTGCTTCTATTTTTTTCCAAGTTAGATCTCCATGCGGCCTACAATTTGGTCAGAATCCGTAAAGGAGACGAATGGAAGACGGCATTTAACACTAGATTTGGTCACTACGAGTATCTAGTAATGCCATTCGGATTGTGCAATGCACCAGCAGTATTTCAGCACTTTGTTAACGAAATCTTCAGAGACTATCTAAATCAATTTGTTATCATTTATCTCGACGACATTCTGATCTATTCCAAAACATTACAGGAACATGTACATCATGTAAGACTGGTACTTCAGAGGTTACGAGACAATTCCCTGTTCGCTAAATTGGAGAAATGCTCTTTTCATCAGAGTTCCATTCCCTTTTTGGGTTATATCATTTCAGAATCAGGTTTTGAGATGGATCCTGCTAAACTTTCGGCTATCAAGGACTGGCCCAGACCAACTACTCTCAAATCCCTGCAGAGGTTTCTTGGCTTTGCCAATTACTATAGAAAGTTTATTAAGAACTTTGCTGACATCACGTCTCCGCTCACTTCTCTTACTAAGAAAGGGCAAAATTGTAAGAACTGGTCCGCTTCGGCAGTACAGGCTTTTGAAACGCTAAAATCAGCATTTTCTTCAGCATCTCTTTTCAGTCATCCAATTCCTGATCTCCAGTTTATTTTGGAGGTTGACGCTTCTTCTATAGCAGCTGGAGCTGTTCTCTCCCAACGTGATCCGACTACCAGCAAGATACATCCTGTGGCGTTCTTTTCGAAAAAATTCAATCCTGCCGAGTTAAATTATGATGTGGGCAATAAGGAGCTTTTGGCTATAAAATTAGCTTTGGAGGAATGGAGGCATTGGTTAGAGGGTACCAGTCAACCTTTTTTCATTCTGACAGATCATAAGAATCTTTTATACCTCCATACAGCTACTCGTCTCAATCCTCGTCAGGCTCGGTGGGCCTTGTTCTTCTCCAGGTTTAATTTTGTACTTTTCTATGTTCCTGGTTCAAAAAATTCCAAGGCAGATGCTTTATCTAGGCAGTTCCAATCTTCTGAGCCTTCTCCTTTGGATTCTGAACCTATACTACGTCCAGTCAAAGTTTTGGCTCAAGTATCCTCTTATCCAGTACAGGCTTTACATGCTGCTCAAGTCCGGGTACCATCTTCTTGCAAACTACCTTCTGGTATCCTGTATGTACCCAAAGGATTACGTCTTAAGCTTCTACGGTGGGCTCACGACAACATTTCAGCAGGTCATCCTGGAGTAACCAATACTTTGTGGAAACTGAAGCAGCATGTTTGGTGGTCCACTATGAGGAGGGATGTTAAGGATTATATTGCGGCTTGTGGTTCTTGTGCTTCGAACAAACAATCTTCTCATCGACCGTTTGGTCTATTACACCCTCTTCCTATTCCTCATTACCCTTGGTCTCACTTATCCATGGACTTCGTTACAGATCTTCCTGTTTCTGCTGGAAATACGACCATTTGGGTAGTGGTGGATCGGTTCTCCAAGTCTGCTCAATTCATACCTCTTCCAGGCTTGCCTTCAGCTCAAAGACTTTCTGAACTCTTTGTTCTACATATATCTAGTTTACATGGTTTTCCCACTGACATAGTCTCAGATCGCGGAGTTCAATTTGTTTCCAAGTTTTGGAGGTCTTTTTGTAAGCACTTCGGAATCAACATATCTCTTTCTACTGCACATCATCCTCAATCCAACGGACAGACTGAGCGTGTAAATCAAGCCTTAGAATCTTTTCTTAGACATTATGTAGACCATCACCACTCCAACTGGTCTCAGTTATTGCCTTTGGCGGAATTAGCTCACAACTCACGCTATAACACCTTATTACAGACCTCTCCCTTTAAGGCAGCTTATGGTTTTGAACCTAGAACCTTTCCTATGATTACCAGTTCTACTGAAGTCCCTGGTCAGATCGTATTGTGAAAAATCTCAGTAACCACTGGCAACTCATTCGTCAAAATCTACTTTCCTCTTCCTTAAGACACAAGAGATATGCTGATCGCAAAAGGTGTAAGGCTCCTTTACTTCGTACTGGAGACAGAGTATTTTTATCCACCAGATTGTACTAAATTGGGTCCTAAGTACATTGGACCTTTTCGAATTGTTTCTAAAGTTTGTCCTTCTGCATTCCGCCTGGCTTTACCCAAGACTCTCAAGATCCATCCAGTGTTTTATGTCTCCTTACTCAAGCCAGTCATCTACAACCGGTACTCTATCAAGAGTAAACCACCTCCTCCACTTTCCGTAGAGGGAACTTCTGAGTTTGAAGTCAACAAGATTTTGGATTCCAAGCTATGGGGCAATCGGCTGTACTACCTGGTCCATTGGAAAGGCTATCCTATCTCTGAACGATCTTGGGAACCAGCCTCTCATGTTCATGCTCCAGCTCTTGTCAAGTCTTTTCACAAGAAATACCCTGCCAGGCCCGGTCGGGTCCCCCGGAGGGGTCCTTGAGGAGGGGGCACTGGCATGCTCGGCCGCTGGGAAGCTCCAGCTGTCCTCTCTGTGTGCTTGATTGACAGGTAGTCTGAGCCGCCCCTTCCTGATGATGTCACTACCAGGCTTTTTATTCCGGGCTTCCTGTTTCTTCAGTGCCTGTTTGTTTGTTACTCTTTGTGGCTCCTGTGAGGACTTTGCTGTGGAATCTCTCTAACTGCCAAACTCTGCAAAGACTGACTATCCTGGGTTAATCCTCTACTTCCTGATAACCTGTTGCCGAACATTGCAAGTACTATTTATTCTGTGAATCTCTCAATCTGCTTATTTACCTGTTGCCAAAACTCTGCAAATACTGTTTACTCAGTGTAAACCTTCAAACTGCTTGATATCCTGTTGCCAAACATTGCAAAGACTGTTTATTCTGTGAAACTCTCAAACTGCATGTTTACCTGTTAGATATCTGTAGAAGCAGAGAACAGAGAGAGGCGCCTTATGGGACAGTATCGTAGTGTCGCTAATATGCAGATAGAGGCAGACAGCACACATAGATGGAAGAATACTCACAAGTGAGGCGGCATAAACGTATGCCAAACTAGACAGGACGGAACCTTAGTCGCCCGCCAGACGGTCCAATGGGAGAAAGACTCTCACGTTCCAGTAGATATTTGCAAGCTCTCAGCTAAGATTTAAAAGCAAAACTGGAAAGGTTAGTCACCGCATCTGGCCAAATGGGACAAGCTCAGGTACCACGTCAAGGTCCTCTCCAATACCTGAGACCCTAAAACAGCCACACAATGCAAGCTTTCAAATCCAAACAAACTGATGTCAGTTTGTTTGGATTTGAAAGCTTGCATTGTGTGGCTGTTTTAGGGTCTCAGGTATTGGAGAGGACCTTGACGTGGTACCTGAGCTTGTCCCATTTGGCCAGATGCGGTGACTAACCTTTCCAGTTTTGCTTTTAAATCTTAGCTGAGAGCTTGCAAATATCTACTGGAACGTGAGAGTCTTTCTCCCATTGGACCGTCTGGCGGGCGACTAAGGTTCCGTCCTGTCTAGTTTGGCATACGTTTATGTCGCCTCACTTGTGAGTATTCTTCCATCTGTGTGTGCTGTCTGCCTCTATCTGCATATTAGCGACACTACGATACTGTCCCATAAGGCGCCTCTCTCTGTTCTCTGCTTCTACAGATATCTGCCATTATCCTACTTTTGGGAGTGCTGCCGTTAGATCGGGTGGCCTGCGGTGTGGTATTACCTTGCCTCCCCCGAGACTGGTTTTGGTTTATGTGCTTTGCATCTCATACCTGCGCACCTCAATAAGGACTCAATCCTCGTTTTTTATGTTTACCTGTTGCCAAAACTCTGCAAATACTGTTATTTCAGTGTAAACCTTCAAACTGCTTGATATCCTGTTGCCAAACATTGCGAAGACTGTCTATTCTGTGAAACTCTCAAACTGCATGACAACCTGTTGCCAATCCCTGCAAGTACTAATTAATCTGTATTAACCCTCAAACTACCTGTTATCCTGTTATCTAACTCTGCATGTACTGACTACTCAGTATAAACCTACAAACTGCCTGATAACCTGTTGCCAAACTCTTCAAGGACTGACTACACAGTATTAACCCTCAAACTGCCTGATAACAAGTTACCTACTCCTGCATTATTAACTGTTTCTTGTTTACCCTTCCTCTGTCTGAGTATAAGTGACTATCCCTGCTCTCCTGATTCTGTGGAAGACGTTTCCTGTAACCAGTTCCTTACTCAGAAGTCTATTTGGCTGATATCTTGAATTACTTTGGACTCAGGCTAACCCTGCTCCATATCGTGAGTACATTGTTTTTTAGAGGTTATCGTTGTTTAAGTTCGCCCTAACATTTGGGTCTTCTTCTGGACTTTTCCTAACCTGACATTTTTTTTTAGTTTATTGAAAGCTTGATTTGCTTTTGAGGTCCAGACAAATGTTGGATGGTTATCTGTAAGAATGGTTAAAGGTCTGACAATTAACGAAAATTCCTTAATAAACTTTCTATAAAAGTTGGCGAAGCCAATAAATCTTTGGACATCCTTTTTACTATTAGGAGTAGGCCAAGATGTTATTGCCTCAATCTTTTTATTTTCCATCTGTATCCCTGATGGGGATATGATATAACCAAGGAATGATATGGTATCTGTGTTGAATATACATTTTTCAGGTTTTGCAAACAGACACCTAGATTACGAGTTTTGCGTTAGAGGCTATGCGGTGCTAACGAGCAGTTTTCCCTCACCGCTCACTTACATGCAGCGCTGGTATTACGGGTTTTTACAAACCCGTCGTTAAAAGACTAGAAGTGAGCGTTGAGCAAAATTTTGCTCATTACCACACTCCAATACCAGCGCTGCTTAAGTTAGCGGTGAGCTGGTGTAACGTGCTCGTGCACGATTTCCCCATAGGAATCAACGGGGAAAGCCGGCTGAGAAAAAGTCTGACACCTACAAAAAAGCAGCGTAAAACTCAGTAACGCAGCCCCATTGATTCCTATGAAGAAATAAAATTTATGTCTACACCTAACACCCTAACATGAACATGGATGGGCATTGCCCTTAAAAGGGCAGTTAGCTCTTTTGCAGCCCAAAGTCCCTAACCTAAAAATAAAACCCACCCAATACACTCTTAAAAAAAACTAACACTAACCACCTGAAGATCGACTTACCGGGAGAAGTCTTCATCCAAGCCGGGCCGAAGTCCTCAACGAAGCCGGGAGAAGTGGTCCTCCTGACGGGCAGAAGTCTTCATCCAGACGGCATCTTCTATCTTCATCCATCCGGCGCGGAGCGGATCCATCTTCAAGACCTTTAAGTGACGTCATCCAAGATGGCATCCCTTAGATTCCAATTGGCTGATAGAATTCTATCAGCCAATCGGAATTAAGGTAGAAAAAATCCTATTGGCTGATGCAATCAGCCAATAGTATTGAAGTTCAATCCTATTGGCTGATCCAATCAGCCAATAGGATTGAGCTTGCATTCTATTGCATCAGCCAATAGGATTTTTTCTACCTTAATTCCGATTGGCTGATAGAATTCTATCAGCCAATCGGAATCTAAGGGACGCCATCTTGGATGACGTCACTTAAAGGTACCTTCATTCGTCGTTAGTCCGTCTGCCGACACCTAAATATAATGTAGGTGTCGGCGACATTGGGGAAGGCAGATTAGGGGTTAATAGATATAATGTAGGTGTCAGCGATGTTGGGGGCAGCAGATTAGGGGTTCATAAATATAATGTAGGTGGCGATGGTGTCCGGAGCGGCAGATTAGGGGTTAATAATATAATGAAGGTGTTGGCGACATTGGGGAAGGCAGATTAGGGGTTAATAGATATAATGTAGGTGTCGGCGATGTTGGGGGCAGCAGATTAGGGGTTCATAAATATAATGTAGGTGGCGGCGGTGTCCGAAGTGGCAGATTAGGGGTTAAAATTTTTATTATAGTGTTTGCGATGCGGGAGGGTCTTGGTTTAGGGGTTAATAGGTAGTTTATGGGTGTTAGTGTACTTTTTAGCACTTTAGTTATGAGTTTTATGCTACGGCGTTGTACCATAAAACTCTTAACTAAAGTGCTAAAAAGTACACTAACACCCATAAACTACCTATTAACCCCTAAACCAAGACCCTCCCGCATCGCAAACACTATAATAAAAATTTTAACCCCTAATCTGCCGCTTCGGACACCGCCGCCACCTACATTATATTTATGAACCCCTAATCTGCTGCCCCCAACATCGCCGACACCTACATTATATCTATTAACCCCTAATCTGCCTTCCCCAATGTCGCCAACACCTTCATTATATTATTAACCCCTAATCTGCCGCTCCGGACACCGTCGCCACCTACATTATATTTATGAACCCCTAATCTGCTGCCCCCAACATCGCCGACACCTACATTATATCTATTAACCCCTAATCTGCCTTCCCCAATGTCGCCGACACCTACATTATATTTATTAACCCCTAATCTGCCGCCCCCAACGTCGCTGCCACTATATTAAAGTTATTAACCCCTAAACCTAAGTCTAACCCTAAACCTAATACCCCCTAACTTAAATATAATTTAAATAAATCTAAATAAATATTCCTATCATTAACTAAATTATTCCTATTTAAAACTAAATACTTACCTATAAAATAAACCCTAAGATAGCTACAATAAAACTAATAGTTACATTGTAGCCAGCTTAGGGTTTATTTTTATTTTACAGACAAGTTTGTATTTATTTTAACTAGGTAGAATAGTTACTAAATAGTTATTAACTATTTAATAACTACCTACATAAAATAAATACAAAAGTACCTGTAAAATAAAACCTAACCTAAGTTACAATAACACCTAACACTACACTATAATTAAATAAATTAACTAAATTAAATACAATTAAATAAATTACATACAATTTGCTAAATTAAATTAGCTAGTACAAAAAAACCAAACACTAAATTACAGAAAATAATAAACAAATTACAGATATTTAAACTAATTACACCTAATCTAATAGCCCTATTAAAATAAAAAAGTACCCCCAAAATAAAAAAAACCCCTAGCCTAAACCAAACTACCAATAGCCCTTAAAAGGGCCTTTTGCAGGGCATTGCCCCAAAGTAATCAGCTCTTTTACCTGTAAAAAAAAAATACAAACAACCCCCCCAACAGTAAAACCCCCCACCCACACAACCAAGCCCCCAAATAAAATACTATCTAAAAAAACCTAAGCTCCCCATTCCCCTGAAAAGGGCATTTGGGTGGGCATTGCCCTTAAAAGGGCAGTTAGCTCTTTTGCAGCCCAAAGTCCCTAACCTAAAAATAAAACCCACCCAATACACCCTTAAAAAAACCTAACACTAACCCCCTGAAGATCGACTTACTGGGAGAAGTCTTCATCCAAGCTGTGCCGAAGTCCTCAACGAAGCCGGGAGAAGTCTTCATCCAAGCCGGGCGACGTGGTCCTCCAGACGGGAAGAAGTCTTCATCCAGGCGGCATCTTCTTTCGTCATCCATCTGGTGCGGAGCGGGTCCATCTTCAAGACATCTGACGCGGAGCATCCTCTTCTGCAGACGGACTAACGACGAATGAAGGTACCTTTAAGTGACGTCATCCAAGATGGCGTCCCTTAGATTCCGATTGGCTGATAGAATTCTATCTGCTGATGCAATAGAATGCAAGCTCAATCCTATTGGCTGATTGGATCAGCCAATAGGATTGAACTTCAATACTATTGGCTGATTGCATCAGCCAATAGGATTTTTTCTACCTTAATGTTTGTTTTGGGGTTAAGGTGGCTACAAGCACATCAACCACATATTACTTGGAAAACATCTGAAGTGATTTTTGACTCAGAGTTTTGCACTAAAACATGTTTAACCCTAATCATATCTTACAAATATAGAACATCCTATACCTGCTTGCTATGCTGATTTTTCGGACGTATTTGACAAGACAGAGGCAGAGACTCTTCCACCACACAGATCTTATAACTGCCCTATAGAACTTCTTCCTGGTTCCACCATTCCCTATGGGCATATCTAGCCCCTCTCAGAACCAGAGTTACTCCACTTGAAACAGTACCTAGAGGATAATTTACAAAAAGGTTTTATTAGTTCATTTACCTCTCCTGCAGGTGCTGGTATATTCTTTGTACGTAATAAAGATGACACCTTGAGACCTATAATCGATTACAGGGAGCTAAATAAGCGCACAAAGAAAATCAGATATCCATTATAGAGAGACTACAAGGAGCTTCTATATTCACTAAGCTTGACCTGAGAGGAGCGTATAACTTGATTAGAATTAAATGAGGGCATGAATGGCTGACAGCATTCCGGACAAGGTATGGCTTGTTCGAGTATACTGTCATGCCATTCGGATTATGCAACGCACCTGCTACTTTTCAGTGTTTTATTAATGACCTTTTCCGAGATTTACTTGACGTATGTATGGTCATATACCTTGACGATATACTTATATATTCAGACAACGAACAACAACATATACGACATGTTAGAACTGTCTTACAACGCCTCAGACAACACTCTCTCGGCTAGATTATGAGTTGTGCGTTAAGGTAAAAGAGCAGCGTTAAGAGGTCCTAACTCTGCTTTTTTACGCCCGCTGGTATTACGAGTCTTGAAGGTTTAGGTGTACCGCACACTTCTTTGGCTTTACCGCAAAACGACTTACGTAAACTTCGTAAAGTCTTTTTTCTATGGGACTTCAATAGCGCCGGTATTACGAGTCTGTCCTGTCCTGGGAGGCCAAAAAGTGAGCGGTACAGCCTACCCCGTTAAGAGTCCTAATGCATTTAAGTCAGTAGTTAAGAGTTTTATGGTACAGCGCCGTAGCATAAAACTCATAACTAAAGTGCTAAAAAGTACACTAACACCCATAAACTACCTATTAACCCCTAAACCAAGACCCTCCCGCATCGCAAACACTATAATAAAAATTTTAACCCCTAATCTGCCACTTCGGACACCGCCGCCACCTACATTATATTTATGAACCCCTAATCTGCTGCCCCCAACATCACCGACACCTACATTATATCTATTAACCCCTAACATGAACATGGATGGGCATTGCCCTTAAAAGGGCAGTTAGCTCTTTTGCAGCCCAAAGTCCCTAACCTAAAAATAAAACCCACCCAATACACTCTTAAAAAAAACTAACACTAACCACCTGAAGATCGACTTACCGGGAGAAGTCTTCATCCAAGCCGGGCCGAAGTCCTCAACGAAGCCCGGAGAAGTGGTCCTCCTGACGGGCAGAAGTCTTCATCCAGACGGCATCTTCTATCTTCATCCATCCGGCGCAGAGCGGGTCCATCTTCAAGACCTTTAAGTGACGTCATCCAAGATGGCATCCCTTAGATTCCAATTGGCTGATAGAATTCTATCAGCCAATCGGAATTAAGGTAGAAAAAATCCTATTGGCTGATGCAATCAGCCAATAGTATTGAAGTTCAATCCTATTGGCTGATCCAATCAGCCAATAGGATTGAGCTTGCATTCTATTGCATCAGCCAATAGGATTTTCTCTACCTTAATTCCGATTGGCTGATAGAATTCTATCAGCCAATCGGAATCTAAGGGACGCCATCTTGGATGACGTCACTTAAAGGTACCTTCATTCATCGTTAGTCCGTCTGCCGACACCTAAATATAATGTAGGTGTCGGCGACATTGGGGAAGGCAGATTAGGGGTTAATAGATATAATGTAGGTGTCAGCGATGTTGGGGGCAGCAGATTAGGGGTTCATAAATATAATGTAGGTGGCGACGGTGTCCGGAGTGGCAGATTAGGGGTTAATAATATAATGAAGGTGTTGGCGACATTGGGGAAGGCAGATTAGGGGTTAATAGATATAATGTAGGTGTCGGCGATGTTGGGGGCAGCAGATTAGGGGTTCATAAATATAATGTAGGTGGCGGCGGTGTCCGAAGTGGCAGATTAGGGGTTAAAATTTTTATTATAGTGTTTGCGATGCGGGAGGGTCTTGGTTTAGGGGTTAATAGGTAGTTTATGGGTGTTAGTGTACTTTTTAGCACTTTAGTTATGAGTTTTATGCTACGGCGTTGCACCATAAAACTCTTAACTACTGACTTAAATGCATTAGGACTCTTAACGGGGTAGGCTGTACCGCTCACTTTTTGGCCTCCCAGGACAGGACAGGCTCGTAATACCGGCGCTATTGAAGTCCCATAGAAAAAAGACTTTACGAAGTTTACGTAAGTCGTTTTGCGGTAAAGCCAAAGAAGTGTGCGGTACACCTAAACCTTCAAGACTCGTAATACCAGCGGGTGTAAAAAAGCAGCGTTAGGACCTCTTAACGCTGCTCTTTTACCTTAACGCACAACTCATAATCTAGCCGAGAGAGTGTTGTCTGAGGCGTTGTAAGACAGTTCTAACATGTCGTATATGTCGTTGTTCGTTGTCTGAATATATAAGTATATCGTCAAGGTATATGACCATACATACGTCAAGTAAATCTCGGAAAAGGTCATTAATAAAACACTGAAAAGTAGCAGGTGCGTTGCATAATCCGAATGGCATGACAGTATACTCGAACAAGCCATACCTTGTCCGGAATGCTGTCAGCCATTCATGCCCTCATTTAATTCTAATCAAGTTATACGCTCCTCTCAGGTCAAGCTTAGTGAATATAGAGGCTCCTTGTAGTCTCTCTATAATGGATATCTGTTTTTCTTTGTGCGCTTATTTAGCTCCCTGTAATCGATTATAGGTCTCAAGGTGTCATCTTTATTACGTACAAAGAATATACCAGCACCTGCATGAGAGGTAAATGAACTAATAAAACCTTTTCGTAAATTATCCTCTAGGTACTGTTTCAAGTGGAGTAACTCTGGTTCTGAGAGGGGCTAGATATGCCCATAGGGAATGGTGGAACCAGGAAGAAGTTCTATAGGGCAGTCATAAGATCTGTGTGGTGGAAGAGTCTCTGCCTCTGTCTTGTCAAATACGTCCGAAAAATCAGCATAGCAAGCATCACTTCAGATGTTTTCCAAGTAATATGTGGTTGATGTGCTTGTAGCCACCTTAACCCCAAAACAACAGGAAAAAGAGGAGAGGTTATAACATCAAAGGCAGAATATTTGGTATGTCCAGAAGATGTGGTCATTAATAGAGGTACATTATGGTGAGTGATTGGACGGGAAGAGATAAAAGAACCGTCAATTACACGAATTGTGAGTGAATCATGTTTTTTTATTAGTGGTATTTTATACAACTTAGTAAAATTTACATCTATAAAGTTGCCAAGAGTTCCAGAATCAATAATGGCTTGAGTCGGTATTCTTTGGGATTCCCACTGTAGGGAGATAAAGAGACTGCAGTGAATATAAGTATTGATCTGATTAGTACAGCTGATTTGTGTTATTACTATCTTACCCTTTTGTTTGAGAAGACTGGAGCACTCTTTTACTGCATGTTCTTTTGAGGCGCAGTAAAGACATAAGTTATTGATCCTCCTTCTGTTCTTTTCTCCAGGTTTGAGAGGGCCTTTTGTAAAGGCTATATCCATGGGTTCATCAGTATTCCTTTGGGGTGAAGCGGTGTAACCAGTAGGTTGATACCTTTTCCAGGTCAATTCTGATGTACCTTTTTTATGTCTCCTTTCACATATGCGACGATCAATACATATAGCCAGTGTCATGAGAGATTTAAGTGAAGAGGGGAGTTCTCCCCTAGCCAGTTCATCTTTGACAAACTCGGATAGTCCCACGCGAAATTGATAGTGTAAGGCAGCTTCTTTCTTGAGCATGCCTGGTGCCCATCTTTTTAAATTCAGTGACGTAATCTTCGGCAGATCTTTTGTTTTGTTTCAATGCTCTAAGTGCATTTTCAGCAGTATTCTGCTTATTCTTATCTTCATACAATAAGGATATATTTTTAAAAAAATGAATCTAAGGAGTCCAGTATAGGATCATTTGTTTCATAATAATTAGTAGCCCAAGCTTTAGCTTCTCCTTTCAAATAAGAAATGACAGTCAGAACTTTTATTCTTTCAGTAGGATAGGTCTTGTGTTTTAATGAAAAATAAAGTGTACACAAATTTTTGAATTCTCTAAATTGGGTTCTGTCTCCTGAGAACCTTTCGGGGGGGGGGGGGGGCAAACCTGAGGGTCAGGGGATAACTCAGTAGGACTGGGTCTAGTGTTAATATTTTCTTCAATGAAGGTTCTTAAATATTGATTTTTGGTTTGTAATTGTAATCAGTAGGTCCATATTTTGTGATAGTGAGCTAACTCTATTGGTGAGTTCTGTCAACTCCATTTTAATTCTTTTTATGGCTTAGTAATATGTAAGGTATGAGTTTTAGTTTGGAAATTAAGTATTAAGTTTCCACTCAGTCTCACAAAATAACGGAATCAATCTTAATGCTCTGATCATTGACTGAGGTCCCAGAAGGGGAGTTGTGATGGTAAAGAGATACTCACTTAACTTTCTGAGTTAACTTATAAAATATATACAATTGAATTACTGTCCCAGCAGAATGCCAAAGCGAGATGAATATTCTAGAATTCCTCTAGAGTGTCATGTAAGCAAGATAGATGAGTCAGCAATGAAATATATCGTTGGAGCTGAGGTTGTATTACTGCAGGTAGAGGTATTGTTAAGTTCACTTGAATGGAAGAGTTAGTTAAGCTGGGTTATGGTACTTAGTTACAATCACAAAATGTATAGCAGGCTTTATATGGAAAGTCAATGCATAATACACTAGACAGGTTTGCAGTTTCATACAAAACAGTAACAGAGAGAAAGTTCCGGTTAAATACCTGATTATTGTAGATGAAGATTTCACAGCAGAATTACAGGCTGCTTCCGATGAGCTTTGTATTTGTAATGAGCCAAGAGATGCTGCATGCGTGAGTGAACAGCGTCTGCGTGTTTGTCCTGTGCTAGACCTTCCTAGTTAGTGACGTCAGCGTAATCTGGGAGGCTTGAAGCAGAACTAAATGTAGGGAAACAATTGTAACAGTCCAGTTACGGAATAAATATTACCTACAGGAGACAGCCGCATAGGTGACACGGAAAGCAAAAGCTTAATGGATAAGTAGAATTGAAGTTCCGATGTAGAGCTAAAGTGCTCCTAAATCCAGTACTTTTGCAGAGCGTAGTATCTGTAGACAGCAAACTTTGAGAGGCTTAGCCGGTCTGTAGCTAGAGAGAGACTGCATTCAGCAGTTCACACCTGTTAGGAACAAATTACTAAGCATAGTAGGTAGGAAGGAGGAGACTTTTATAGGGAGAGCTTGATATACTTAAAGGTACAGTGATCATTAACAAGGGAATTCATGACATGTCTCCTAAACCAAAGTGATGTAGTGTCCTATTTAGAAAAGTCCAATTTAATCTGTCGAAAGCTTTTTCCGCATCAGTAGAGACCAGGACAACTGGAATGCTTTTTGTTTTTGCATATTCCATTAACCGTAGTGCTCTAATGGTGTTATCTCTGGTCTCTCTGAGCTTCACTAATCCTGCTTGGTCAGTGTGAACAATCATGGGCAGTATAGAGTTTAGTTGTCTTGCAATTATTTTTACATTTTTATGTCCCCGTTCAGTAAAGATATCGGGCGGTAATTACTCGGGTCAGTCGTTGATTTTCTTTGTTTGTGAATCACGGATATATGGGCTTCTAGTTGATGGGGGGAAAAGCGTCCATCTCCATCCAGTGCATTAAACATATTGTGCATATGTAAGGTTAGAATATGTCTGAATTTATAATTTATTTATAATAAAAATTGGTTAATCCGTCTGGGCCAGGGCTTTTTTGTGAGGGGGTATTTTTAATTGATTCTAGGATTTATTGGGGGCTTATAGGATTTTCTACAGCTTTGGATAATGTGTCTGGTATTTTTGGCAAATGGTCTATTTTATGGATATTTGAGGAGTTGTTAGTGAGTGGAATATTATATAGTTTGCTGTAGTAAGAATTGAAGGTTTGTGCTATTACTCTGCAATCGTGAGTCTCTTCGTTGTTTGGGGTGAGCATTTTGTGACTATAATTCACATAATTCTTTTTTTTAAGAGCTCTAGGATTGGGTGATGTTATTATAGTTGAAATAATCCATGAGTGTGCGGGTAATCTTTTCTAATATGGGAGGTTGGAGTAGGAGGGTATTGTCTAGTCTCCAGATGAAGTCTGTAGTAGGGCGGTCAGGCCATGTTAAGGTTAACGAAACCGATGAATGATCTGACCATGGAGTTGGGTCTATGTCTGAGTCTTGAGCTAGTGGTAGGCCTATCTGGTCTATACAAATATAATCAAGTCTTGAGTGGGTTTTGCATGGGTTCGAGAAGGTAAAGTTTTTTTGGGATGGGTGGTGAATTCTCCAGGTGTCTAATAGGGTAACTTAGCGTAGGCTCTGAATGATTGATTTGATAGAATTCTGGGTTTGTGAGCTTCTAGAATGAGAGCAATCTAGTGTTGGATTGAGCTCTACATTAAAATCTCCCGCTAGCAATATAATCCTGTGACAAACCAAGGTTATCCAACCCTGAACCAGTCACTTATTTGGCACAGAAAGGGTTATCAGACCCCTTCTACTCTCACTAATATGTCACAATCTAGCCACACCAGACCAGCTTGTGATTTAGTTCAGTGGGTGCAAGGGTTAACAACACTCTCCAGTCTGTACTAGACGTAAAAGAAATGCCCAAAACTCCCCTTTAATGCCACCCACACTAAACTAACTACAATATCTCAGCTGCCACCACTTAAAATTTATTAAAGGGAAAATCCTAAGGAAAATCCCTGACTTACACATTAACTCTCTGAATACAATTTAGCAGAAAATAACCTAAATTATACAGTTCTAATATTCCAGTCTCTTTCAGTAACGTGGTTCAATTATTAGACAAAGGCCAAACTTAATAAAGGAATTATTTATTATGCCAAAAATATTATGCACAATGCATTATTAATAAAAAGTTGTTACAAATAAAATTACACATTAGCAAACAGTTTTTCAAAATAAAAAGAAGAAACCTTACACTGTACTAGTCTTTGGAATCTGTTACCAGAGAGATGGCATAAAGAACTTGGGTCCTTACTCTGTGTTGTCACAGCCTCCCTTGTAAGAATGACAATCTTATAGTTGAAAAATAAGATTCTTATACCTATTTTCCATAGATCAGGTTGCCTGACCACACCCTCCTGGGCGGGCTAAGAAACCCCCCTGTCTTTATGACCTTCAGTAAACTAAGTTTTTGCCTGAAATTATAGAACCCATTATAATTTCTGATAGGTAACTCTATTTTCAGATTTACTGACCGGTAATCTCTTGGTTTCATTGGGAGAATCAATTTGATACCAGATATGACAGATTTCCCTTCATTTAATGTCATAACAGTTTTAAACACATACGCCTAGATTACGAGTCTTGCGTTAGCCTTAAAAAGCAGCGTTGAGGGGTCCCAACGCTGCTTTTTAACGCCTGCTGGTATTACAAGTCTTGCAGGTACAGGTGTACCGCTCACTTTTTTTCCGCGATTTTAGCATACCGCAAATCCCCTTATGTCAATTGCGTATCCTATCTTTTTAATGGGATTTTCCTAACGCCGGTATTACGATCGCTTGAAAAAGTGAGCGGTACAGCCTCTACCTCTAAGACTCCTACCGCATTTTAAAGTCAGTAATTAAGTGTTTTATGGGCTAACGCTGTAACATAAAACTCTTAACTAAAGTGCTATAAAGTACACTAACACCCATAAACTACCTATTAACCTCTAAACCAAGGCCCCCTCCACATCGCAAACACTATAATAATTTTTTTTATTAACCCCTAATCTGCCCCCCCCAACGTTGCCGCAACTATATTAAATTTATTAACCCCTAATCTGCCGCTGCCAACGTCACCGCCACTATAATAAATTTATTAACCCCTAAACCTAAGTCTAACCCTAACCCTAACCCTATCCCCCCCTTACTTAAATATAATTTAAATACATCTAAATTAATTATTCCTATTTAAAACTAAATACTTACCTGTAAAATAAACCCTAAGATAGCTACAATATAACTTATAATTACATTGTAGCTATCTCAGGATTTATTTTTATTTTACAGGCAACTTTGTATTTATTTTAACTAGGTACAATAGTTATTAAATAGTTATTAACTATTTAATAACTACCTAGCTAAAATAAGTACAAATTTACCTGTAAAATAAACCCTAACCTAAGTTACATTTACACCTAACACTACACTATCATTAAATTAATTACATAAAATACCCACAATTAATTACAATTAAATTAAATAAACTAAATTACAAAAAACAACAAACACTAAATTACAGAAAATAAAAAAGAAATTACAGATATTTTAAACTAATTACACCTAATCTAATCCCCCTAACAAAATAAAAAAGCCCCCCCAAAATAAAAAAATCCCTACCCTATACTAAATTACAAATAGCCCTTAAAAGGGCCTTTTGCGGGGCATTGCCCCAAAGTAATCAGCTCTTTTACCTGTAAAAAAAAATACAACCCCCCCCAACATTAAAACCCACCACCCACGCACCCAACCCTACTCTAAAACCCACCCAATCCCCCCTTAATAAAACATAACACTAACCCCCTGAAGATCACCCTACCTTGAGCCGTCTTCACCCAGCCGGGCACAAGTGGACCTCCAGACCGGCAGAAGTCTTCATCCGATCCGGCCAGAAGAGGACATCCAGACCGGCAGAAGTCTTCATCCAGGCGGCATCTTCTATCTTCTTCCATCTGGAGCGGAGCGGGTCCATCTTGAAGAAATCTGACGCGAAGCATCCTTTTCCATCCGACAGCGACTGAAGAATGAAGGTTCCTTTAAGTGACGTCATCCAAGATGGCATCCCTTCAATTCCGATTGACTGATAGAATCCTATCAGTCAATCGGAATTAAGGTAGGAAAAATCCTATTGGCTGATGCAATCAGCCAATAGAATTGAGCTTGCATTCTATTGGCTGATTGGAGCAGCGAATAGAATGTGAGCTCAATCCCATTGGCTGATTGCATCGGCCAATAGGATTTTTTCTACCTTAATTCCGATTGGCTGATAGAATTCTATCAGACAATCGGAATTGAAGGGACGCCATCTTGAAAACCGAGGACATACTTGAAAACGAGAGAAATCTCAATGTATCTTTCCTGGTAAAATATTTTATAAATAAATAAATCTTGGATGACGTCATTTAAAGGAACCTTCATTCTTCAGTTGGATGTCATTTGAAGAGGATGCTACTCGTCGGATGGCTTGAAGATGGACCCGCTCCGCTCCGGATGGATGAAGATAGAAGATGCCGTCTGGATGAAGACTTCTGCCAGTCTGGAGGACCACTTCGCTCGGCTTCGTAAAAGACTTCGGCCCGGTTGGGTGAAGACTTCTCAAGGTAGGGTGATCTTCAAGGGGTTAGTGTTAGGTTTTATTAAGGGGGTATTGGGTGGGTTTTAGAGTAGGGTTGGGTGTGTAGGTGGTGGGTTTTAATGTTGGGGGGGTATTGTATTTTTTTTTTTACAGGTAAAAGAGCTGATTACTTTGGGGCACTGCCCCTCAAAAAGCCCTTTTAAGGGCTATTTGTAATTTAGTATAGGGTAGGGCTTTTCTTTATTTTGGGGGGCTTTTTTATTTTATTAGGGGGATTAGAGTAGGTGTAATTAGTTTTAAAAACTTGTAATTATTATTTTTTTCTGTAATTTAGTGTTTGGTGTTTTTGTCCTTTTGTTTATTTTATTTAATTGTAATTCATTTAATTTAATTTAGGTAATTTATTTAATTATAGTGTAGTGTTAGGTGTAATTGTAACTTAGGTTAGGTTTTATTTTACAGGTACTTTTGTATTTATTTTAACTAGGTAGCTATTAAATAGTTAATTACCCCACCTTTCACTGTTTGCACAGTCAAGTCTCTCACAGTGTCTACCCTGCTGTCTCTCCGGGACCGCAAGCAGAGCTGGAGCTGCCTTACCACCCCCAGGGCCGCTGACTTGGGTTGCCAGCCCGGCCATGTTTTCCTGGACATGCTGTAGGGTGTTCAGGGAGGAACATATATTGTGCTGTTAATCAGCACTATTCATGTTATGCCCAGAGGCACACTACATGTTCCTCCTTGCTTACCCTGCAGCATGTGGAACTCATAAGTGTCCAGGAAAACATGGCTGAGGTGGCAACCCTACCGCTGAATCTCTTCTGAGTCCTGCCCCTGCATGTCTGCAGCAAGGCCCCGGCAGCATGGCCATGACAGACGATTTCCACAACACTGAGTTGTTCTACTTCACTCTGGGTGAGTGAGAGAGCAAAGTGCGAATTGTCCCCATCTTGAAAGTAGGAACTTTTGAGACCCAAAACGGGCCAGTATAAAGAGATTTGAATAAAACACCTGGTTTAATTCTGAAGTTTGAACTGGAGCAATTAACCCAAAAAAGCTTTGGCCTTTAAAGAAACATTAAACACTATCGGCTAGATTTAGAGTTTTGCGGCCAAAGGGGTGCGTTAGCTACGCGTGTTTTTTTCCCCCCACACCTTTTAAATAACGCTGGTATTGAGAGTTCTCTGAAGGGCTGCGTTAGGCTCCAAAAAGGGAGCGTACAGGCATATTTACCGCCACTTCAACTCTCAATACCAGCGTTGCTTACGGTAGCGGCTAGCTTGAAAAACGTGCTCGTGCACGATTCCCCCAAAGGAAACAATGGGGCAGTTTGGGCTGAAAAAAACCCTAACACCTGCAAAAAAGCAGCGTTCAGCTCCTAACGCAGCCCCATTGTTTCCTATGGGGAAACAGTTTCTAAGTCTGCACCTAACACTCTAACATGTACCTCGAGTCTAAACACCCCTAACCATACACTTATTAACCCCTAATCTGCCGCCCCCGCTATCGCTGACCCCTGCATATTATTATTAACCCCTAATCTTCCACTCCGGACACCGCCGCAACCTACATTATACCTATGTACCCCTAATCTGCCCCCCCAAACGTCGCCGCTACCTTACCTACACTTAATAACCCCTAATCTGCCGACCGGACCTCGCCGCCACTATAATAAATGTATTAACCCCTAAACCGCCTCACCCCCGCCTCGCAAACCCTATAATAAATTTTATTAACCCCTAATCTGCCCTCCCTAACATCTGCGTCACCTAACTTCAAGTATTAACCCCTAATCTGCTGACCGGACCTCGCCGCTACTCTAATAAATGTATTAAACCCTAAAGCTAAGTCTAACCCTAACCCTAACACCCCCCTAAATTAAATATAATTTTATTCTAACGAAATAAATTAAATCTTATTAAAAAAATTAATCCTATTTAAAGCTAAATACTTACTTGTATTTTTTAGAGCACAGTAGTTAAGAGCTTTATAAACCGGCGTTAGCCCATAAAGCTCTTAACTGCTGACTTTTTTCTGCGGCTGGAGTCTTGTCGGTAGAGGGTCTACCGCTCACTTCAGCCAAGACTCTAAATACCGGCGTTAGGAAGATCCCATTGAAAAGATAGGATACGCAATTGGCGTAAGGGGATCTGCGGTATGGAAAAGTTGCGGCTGGAAAGTGAGCGTTAGACCCTTTCCTGGCTGACTCTAAATACCAGCGGGCGGTAAAAAGCAGCGTTAGGACCCCTTAACGCTGGTTTTGACGGCTAACGCAGAACTCTAAATCTAGGCGTATATGAATGCTAGATAGAATGATGCATTTAAAAAAAAAAGATTAGTCTTAGAATAAAATGTAGATGTATTTTTTAAAGTTTCATTAGTGTAAATATTGACAAAATAAGTGTAAAGTTTTAGTGTCTATAAAACAATGGGAGCTGCCATGTTGTAACTTAGGTTACCTTCTCTGTTGTGGACAATTATGGACAGTTAAAAATAGGTCACTAGAGTGTGCAGCCGATGGCTATGTGGAATATAACAGTGTTCTGCACTTCCATTTCTAACAGCAACTGTAAAGCTCACAATTTCAGAATGGACATACAGGAAAAGGGGACAAAATAAATAATGAACGTATTTTGCAGAGTTTTTTTATATATACGATTTATCATTTTATATTATCATCTCAAAGTGTTTAATGTCCCTTTAAAGGATCCCGAGGCACTTGAGACAGGAAGAATCTTCCCAGAGAATGCCTTAAACAAAAACATATTTAGTACCCCTGGGAAATTATTTGTAATACCCAGGGATCCTGAACAGATCTCTCCCAAGCCCCCCAAAAGAGACTCAATCTGCTCCCCAGCAGAAACTAGTCTGGTATGGGGGCTGCACATTCATGCAGACTTGAGAACTGAGGTAGAGTTCTTGCACTGTTTGTTTTTGGACCAAGAAGAGTTAGACTTCCAGGATGATTTAGAGTAATCAAATCTCTGAGCAGAGGAGGCATCTTTTTGACACTTAGATTTTTGAAAAGGTGCTAAAATGCCCTGCAGATCTAAACTTTCCCTTAGATTTCTTATCCTATAGCAGAAAAGCTCCCTTACTCCCTGTCACTGTGGCAATAATAGCATCCAGTCCAGCAGGCCCGGACTGGCCATCTGGCACAGTGGGCAAATGCCCGGTAGGCCGACCAGTTAACTGGGCCTGTCAGTTAGCATAGAAGTAAAGCTCTTACAAAAAGTATTTAAAAAAGCTCCAGCAGTTTAATATTCTTTATAAAATATTCTTGGAGAAACTTATTAAAAGGCGCAACAAAGATTTTTTTTGAGTTCTTGTTTATTTATTTTTAAAATGTAAAGAAGTTCATTTAAAAGCCTGTGCGCAATACTTAGTTATAGCCTGCGCTGGGCTTCAGTAAAGGCAGTAGAGCATTGGGGGCGGAGCAGGGTGGCCGTACAGCATGTGGATGTTTCCCCACTGCAGACACCGTCCTCTACAGAGTGGAATTTTTGGCAGCCTCTGGTGAGTGAAGTTAAAAGTTTTTAACATTGTTGTCAGACATAGTGGTCAGTGGAGCGATAGAAAAATAATGTAGTCTCCCCATCCCCAGGTTCAAATTCCTGAGTGGCACGGAACTCCCTCACTGATGCGATCATGCGATTCACATCCTCCTAATATCTGTATCTGAACACAGTGCTGCTGAGAGCCTAGTATAAACCAACCCCCCAGCTGGCTAACAGAACACTGTAATGTGTGTGCAATATATTGCAGCTAAAGGCACTAGGCAGGGGTTAACAGCATCTGCATAATAAGTGACCCCTGGTTGGGGAGGAGATGCTGCTAGGGAGATAACAGCATCTCTTACAGCGGGGTCATCTTTCACCAGTCGTTCCCTGTGTCCTGCTGTAAGACATTTTTTTTTAATTTTTACTCTGAGTCTGACCTCTTTTCCTACCTGCTATATCACTAATAAAATATAAATCCATACTATAGTGAATTATATTTATACAATATTATAGAAGAAATGTAGAAGTGGAGCCCTGTCTGGAATTACTCCTTGTGAAAGGATCTGTCTATGTGTGTGCATGTGTAGCCCTGCTTGTGTGTGTCTGTCCTTGCGTGTGTGTGTCTATCTCTGTCTATGTGTGTGCATGTGTAGCCCAGCCTGCTTGTGTGTGTCTGTCCTTGCGTGTGTGTGTCTATCTCTGTCTATGTGTGTGCATGTGTAGCCCTGCTTGTATCTGTCTGTCCTTGCGTGTGTGTATCTCTATGTATGTGTGCATGTGTAGCCCTGCTTGTATCTGTCTGTCCTTGCGTGTGTGTATCTCTATGTATGTGTGCATGTGTAGCGCTGCTTGTGTGTGTCTGTCCTTGCGTATGTGTGTCTATCTCTGTCTATGTGTGTGCATGTGTAGCCCTGCTTGTGTGTGTCTGTCCTTGTGTGTGTGTGTGTGTGTGTGTGTGTATCTCTATGTATGTGTGCATGTGTAGCCCTGCCTGTATGAGTGCATCACTGTTTTTTTGTATATGGGTTTGTTTATGCTATTTCTGTGTGTACTTGTATGTGCATCTTGCCTATGTATGTTTGTGTTTATATTGCTTGTGTATACTGTATATGTTTTTACCCATGAAGGTCTGAACCATGTATTTATCCTTTGCTCGCTGTCATCTGAACTAGGTATATTATTTTTTAGTTTCTAAGCATAAACAAACAGTTTTATTCTAAATAAAAATGCATTCTAAAATTATATAATAGTTCATTACAAGTTTATGTATGCTGCTGGAAAGATTTTGAGTTGAATAAGTGGGCAAGTAAGAATTTTCATGGGAGTAGTAGTACCTGTGCACATTTTTTAAGCTGTGTGTGTGTTTGTGTGTATGTATGTATGTATGTATATATAAAAATATATATATATATATATATATATATATATATATATATATATATATATATATATATATATATATATACATACATATATACACACACATACATACACACACAATATATACTGGGGAGGGCTGCTCTGGCTTAAAATGCCCGGGCCTATTTTTGGTCCCAGTCCGGCCCTGCAGTCCAGACGCAAACAGAGATTAGCCCTGAAAGGGGAGAGAAAGTAGTCTGCATTTAGAAACCATATAAGCAGACCAAGATTTAATCCACAAAGCTCTCCTAGCTAAAACAGCTAATGTAGCATTCTTAGCAGTAAAGCAAATCATTTCTATTGCTGCATCGCAAATAAAGGAATTTGCTGTTCTTAGGAGATGAATACGATCCTGAATCTCATCCAAAGTGGTTTACCCAGAAACAAATTCTGAGAGATTGTCACACCACACAGATGTAGCAGCAGCAACACAGCCTACATTAACTGCAGACCTAAACATAAAACCTGCTAGCTGAAAAATTCACCTGTAAAAACCTTCTACTTTCCTATCTAAAGGATCCTTGAAAGAAGAATTATCCTCCAAAGGAACAGTAGTATGCCTGGCCAAAGTAGAAATAGCTGCATCTACCTTCGGAACAGACTCACAAAACTCTTTATTAACAGATGGGAGAGGAAACATAGGGGCCGAATTATTATCATTATTATCATGTCCGCTGCACATCGATAAATGCAGACAGCATACGTTCTCTGCATTTATCATTGCACCAGCAGTTCTTGTCAACTGCTGGTGCAATACCACCCCTGCAGATTCACGGCCAATCGGCCGCTAGCAGGGGGTGTCAATCAACCCGATCGTATTCGATCAGGTTGATTTCTGTCGGTTTCTGTCCGCCGCTTCAGAGCAGGCGGACAGGTTATGGAGCAGCAGTCTTTAGAAGGCTTGCCGGAAACACGGGGCATCAAGCTCTATACAGAGCTTGATAAATATGCCCCTTGGAGTAAGTTCAGATGATCTCTCCTGAAGCGCAGAAAACCAAGTTTAGGATTAGCAATAGATTTAGCACATTAAGATGCAAACCTGAGCAGGGTGACTTACCTGAGAATCCTTACAAAGAAAACACAAACTGGAAGGGGTTAAAGTAACAGAGCATCTTCCTTCTAGAATCTAGACAATCAGCCAGCAGACCAGAGGCCTGAACTGCACCACCAACACTGTTATATTAATTTACTTTTTACCTCTTTGATTACATTGTATCTAAGACTCTGCAGACTACCCCCTTATTTCAGTTCTTTTGACAGACTTGCATATTAGCCAATCAGTGCTGACTCATAAATAGCTCCACGGAAGTGAGCACAATGTTATCTACACATTAACTAGCGCTGTCTAGCTCTAAAAAACTGTCAAAATGCACTGGTATATGAGGGGCCTTCAAGGGCTTAGAAATTAGCACATGAGCCTACCTAGAGTTAGCTTTTAACAAAGAATACCAAGAGAACCAAGCACATTTGATAATACTAGTAAATTGGAAAGTTGTTTTAAATTGCATGCTTTATCTGATTTATTAAAGTGTAATGTTTACTAGACTGTCCTTTTAAAAGTTAAACAGTAAACATAAACATAAGTTACTGTTCAAATAAGCACTGAAAAAACTGTAAAAACAGTAAAAAGTCTTATATAGCATATAACACAGCACATAAAGGGTTAAATAAAATTAGTACCCCAAATAAATTTAAAGCCCAACACTGATGATCAGAGTGCCTTACTACCTCTACCGGCCCTGATAACCTAAGATATAGAGGAGGGTGGTGCATATATAGTATACACCACACTCCTAGGGGGCGCTAACAATACACAACAAACAGATAAGCAGATAAATGCAGATAAATGTGAGATATAAAATGGACCTAGCACACTTGTATTAGATTATTAAAATGATATGCTCACAAGTAGACCCAGATGAGATTGGTATATGCAAATAACAAAGTGTCCACACAAAGAATAATCCAAATGAGGAAGGCAGCTCTCTGTCATAGGACGGTCATCCTGGTGTGGCGTGATCTAAAAGAAAAAGAAGCACAGAGGCGCCAACATGGCCTAGTAACGTCAGGACAGTCGGATACAACACATCAGCAGGATAGGAAATATACTCACAAACGAGGCGCACCCAAATGGTGCTATTGTGGCAGTCTGGAACTTCAGACAGTGGTCCAGCTCACTGGTGTCTCCAGCCAGAATGAGATGATCCTTAGCGAGGGCCTATCATATGATGCCTAGAGTGGCAGAAAAGGCAAACACATAGCCCAGTAACGTTTGTACACCGTATATAAAGGTTTCAAGGTTGTACTTACGTCGCTGTTTTTAAATAAAAGTTTTTAAATATACACTTGCTTTCTTATATTTATTCTGCTCTTGTTGGGGGCAGAGTGTATATATATATTTTTTCTGCTGGTCCTATTTTCCCAAGTGGTGATTCTCTGCATCCTGGTTATTGGATTCCACAGTCCACTGGGCGGCTGAGAGGTCCCAGTACTGCTGATATTGCACCTGGTGGTGCTTTGTTTCCTGTAAGTACAACCTTGAATCCTTTATATCCGGTGTACAAATGTTACTGGGCTATGTGTTTGCCTTTTCTGCCCCTCTAGGCATCATATGATAGGCCCTCGCTAAGGATCATCTCATTCTGGCTGGAGACACCAGTGAGCTGGACCACTGTCTGAAGTTCCAGACTGCCACAATAGCACCATTTGGGTGCGCCTCGTTTGTGAGTATATTTCCTATCCTGCTGATATGTTGTATCCGACTGTCCTGACGTTACTAGGCCATGTTGGCGCCTCTGTGCTTCTTTTTCTTTTAGGTCCTGATAACCTTCCTGCACACTGAGAATGTTACAGCACCACAGGAACAGGACAGGATTATAACACAGAAAGGGTGTGCTAAAAATCGATAACCCTTAGCTCGCCTGTGCAAAAATTGCGTTAAATGTAAAGCAAAAGTAACCTCCAAAGTACTTTAAACTGCTAGTATAAGGTGTATGATGTATAATTTATGTCCCCATACTATGTGAATCATGTGATACTAATAGCCGGTGGGCTTTAAGGTGCAGGTACTTATTAACAGCACCTCTGTTCACTGGGCTTACCTCAGCTGCAGCAACTTGTTTCCAGCCCATGCCAAGGATCTGAGTTAGTAACAACATCTCAACCAAGGGGATTGGTGGACAAGTCCACATTTCACTTTGGTAGGGCTGTGGATTCACAAGGAGCAGTTTATTGTTGACCAGGGGATTGGTGGACAAGTCCACATTTCACCTTGGAGGCCTGCAACATTTCTCACTGAGAAAAGACCTCTCACTCAGACTTCACTGTCTCTAAGACAAAGCAGAAGTGACAAAGCTGTCAGCATGTACTGATGCATGGTGCAGACTGAAATGGCCAAGCCACTCGTGAACAGATAAAAAGTAACAAAACAGCACAAAACACGTAAGGGATTTCCCCCTCCGTATAACATCTTTTTTTATTATTGGAATAAAAGTTACTTTTTTCAGTTCCCTAGAATTGACTGTTTTTGTTACTTTCACTGCCTGGCTAATAACTTTTTGTCTGCCCCCCTGAAAGACAGGTTACTGCGAGAAGGATTCTGGCCTCAGATAGGTTAGAGAATGCCTTTTCAAACGATGAGTAGATATTGCACTTCACTTTCACCTCCCTCCTCCGCTTGGAAGCAAAAGAAAATGATTGAGGATCATGGGAAATGGGAGGGGTTTAAAGCTATGGTATTTTGGGGTGTCCTTTGCCTCCTTCTAGTGATTAGAGAATATTCCCACTCGTGATGGCTCATGGATGCTTACTATCTGACCAAAGAAGTTTAGATTTAATTTTAGGAACTGGACACTGATTATTTTCTTACTACCAGGCAGGTAGGAAACCATATAATTGAACCGAGACAAAAATAGTGCCCTTCTGGCCTATGGGGGCGACAAATATTTAGCTTCGGATAGGTAAGTCAAATGCTTGTGGTCAGTGAGGATGATCACTGGTAGGCTAGTACCTTTGAGAAGGTGCCTCCATTTCTTGAGTGCCAAAATTATGGCCAGTAATTCCCTGTCGCCAATTTCTTAATTGCATTCCGCTTTGGACAATTTCTTAGAAAAGAAGCCGCATGGATGCAAGGAACCCTCAGGCGTAGGATGTTGAGACAAGAGGGCGCCTACTCCTGTCTCAGATGCATCGACCTCTAAAATGAAAGGCAGAGCAGGGTTAGGATGAGCCAGAACCGGGGTGGCAGCACCGGCAGTCTTAAGACCCTCAAAGGCCTTAATTGCTGTAGGTGACCAATGGATTGGATCATTCTCTTTATGGGTCATATCCATAATAGGTTTGACCAACGATGAAAAGTTTTTAATAAACTTTCTATAGCAATTGGCGAAGCCCAAAAAACATTGAATAGGCCGCATACCAACTGGGCGAGGCCACTGCAGAACTGCAGGTAACTTGTCAGGATCCATGGAAATCCTTGCAACGGAAACTACATAACCAAGGAAGGTTACTTGTGTTTGATGGAACACACATTTCTTGAGTTTGTAAAACAGGCCGTTCACACGTAATTTCTGAAGTATCCGTGTGACATCAGAACGGGGTGAGTGTATGGGTGAGTGTAAGTGTAGGTGAGTGTATGAGGATATCGTCTAAGTAAACCACAACACAACATGTTGCAACATATCTCGTAGGACATCATTAATAAATTCCTGAAAAACAGCAGGAGCATTGCATAGGCTAAAGGGCAAAAAAAGATATTCATAATGCCCGTTCCTGGTGTTAAATGCTGTTTTCCATTCATGGTCCTCTTTGATCCTAACAAGATTGTAAGATCCTCTCAGATCGAGTTTAGAAAAGACCGTAGCTCCCTTGAGGCGGTCAAAGACTTCCGTGATGAGCGGAATAGGGTAGGCATTTTTAATGGTAAGGCGATTAAAACCCCTATAATCGATACATGGTCTCAACTCTACAGCCTTCTTCTTCACAAAGCTAGCCCCTGCTGGAGAGCAGGATTTCCAGATTATCCCCCACGATATGGCATCGGCAACATACTCCTCCATAGCACTGTTCTCTGCAACAGACAGAGGGTAAACCCGGCCCTGAGGAGGAACGTCTCCGGGTTGCAGGCCTATGGTACAATCATAAGACCAGTGAGGAGGCAACTTAACGGCACTTTGTCAAAAACGTCTTGGAACTCTCGGTACTCCTCTGGCAATAGAGATACAGAGGAAGTGCACAAGACTTTGACTGGTCTCCTGAGACAAGTGGAAGTACATTGCGGGGTCCATGATAATATTTTGGACCTACGCCAGTCGAGTCAGAAAGGTTTGCAGGGCTAGTGCAATTTGATACATGCCGTCATCCAGTTCATCCATCCTGGAAATGATGGTGGGTAAAGGTGGATTATTAGCACCGCCAGGATTCATGGCCCTTTGCGTAATGTCAGGGAACCAGGAATCAGCCAGACGTAAATTGCTAAATTAATCACACCTTTATTAAAAAATAACAAAAAGTAATAAAGAGTCCAAAAGCCAAATGACAAGCCAGGATTTAAAGCCAGTGCTGGTAGTCCGACGAGCCGGGTCAGGAGCCAAAACGAGTAGTCAGACGAGCCGGGGTCAGGAACACAAAGATCATGGAGTCAGGAGGGATCAGGAACCAGAAGGGACGTCAAACAAGACAGGTTATACACAGAATCAGAAACACAGGAACTTACAGAGAAGTCAGGGACAACGCAAGGGCAAAGGCAGACTGAACAGAGGCACTTTAAATAGTAAGTGATGACATCATAAATCTGGGACTGCAACCTGTCTCTCACTGATGATGTTCTGCAGTTTGGCCATAAGGGGGAGCCTGGGTGTAGTGAGCAGCATTACACACTCTGCTGCAACCAAGATAAAAAGCAGAAAATAAACGAAATCAGGGTGAAACCCTGACACGGGTGAGAATTAGGGTGGGAGAGTGCCTGTGTGTGTGTGCATTTGGGCTTGTGCATTAGGATGGGACTGGCCATCTGGCACAGTGGGCAAATGCCCGGTAGGCCGACCAGTTAACTGGGCCTGTCAGTTAGCATAGAAGTAAAGCTCTTACAAAAAGTATTTAAAAAAGCTCCAGCAGTTTAATATTCTTTATAAAATATTCTTGGAGAAACTTATTAAAAGGCGCAACAAAGATTTTTTTTGAGTTCTTGTTTATTTATTTTTAAAATGTAAAGAAGTTCATTTAAAAGCCTGTGCGCAATACTTAGTTATAGCCTGCGCTGGGCTTCAGTAAAGGCAGTAGAGCATTGGGGGCGGAGCAGGGTGGCCGTACAGCATGTGGATGTTTCCCCACTGCAGACACCGTCCTCTACAGAGTGGAATTTTTGGCAGCCTCTGGTGAGTGAAGTTAAAAGTTTTTAACATTGTTGTCAGACATAGTGGTCAGTGGAGCGATAGAAAAATAATGTAGTCTCCCCATCCCCAGGTTCAAATTCCTGAGTGGCACGGAACTCCCTCACTGATGCGATCATGCGATTCACATCCTCCTAATATCTGTATCTGAACACAGTGCTGCTGAGAGCCTAGTATAAACCAACCCCCCAGCTGGCTAACAGAACACTGTAATGTGTGTGCAATATATTGCAGCTAAAGGCACTAGGCAGGGGTTAACAGCATCTGCATAATAAGTGACCCCTGGTTGGGGAGGAGATGCTGCTAGGGAGATAACAGCATCTCTTACAGCGGGGTCATCTTTCACCAGTCGTTCCCTGTGTCCTGCTGTAAGACATTTTTTTTTAATTTTTACTCTGAGTCTGACCTCTTTTCCTACCTGCTATATCACTAATAAAATATAAATCCATACTATAGTGAATTATATTTATACAATATTATAGAAGAAATGTAGAAGTGGAGCCCTGTCTGGAATTACTCCTTGTGAAAGGATCTGTCTATGTGTGTGCATGTGTAGCCCTGCTTGTGTGTGTCTGTCCTTGCGTGTGTGTGTCTATCTCTGTCTATGTGTGTGCATGTGTAGCCCAGCCTGCTTGTGTGTGTCTGTCCTTGCGTGTGTGTGTCTATCTCTGTCTATGTGTGTGCATGTGTAGCCCTGCTTGTATCTGTCTGTCCTTGCGTGTGTGTATCTCTATGTATGTGTGCATGTGTAGCCCTGCTTGTATCTGTCTGTCCTTGCGTGTGTGTATCTCTATGTATGTGTGCATGTGTAGCGCTGCTTGTGTGTGTCTGTCCTTGCGTATGTGTGTCTATCTCTGTCTATGTGTGTGCATGTGTAGCCCTGCTTGTGTGTGTCTGTCCTTGTGTGTGTGTGTGTGTGTGTGTGTGTGTGTATCTCTATGTATGTGTGCATGTGTAGCCCTGCCTGTATGAGTGCATCACTGTTTTTTTGTATATGGGTTTGTTTATGCTATTTCTGTGTGTACTTGTATGTGCATCTTGCCTATGTATGTTTGTGTTTATATTGCTTGTGTATACTGTATATGTTTTTACCCATGAAGGTCTGAACCATGTATTTATCCTTTGCTCGCTGTCATCTGAACTAGGTATATTATTTTTTAGTTTCTAAGCATAAACAAACAGTTTTATTCTAAATAAAAATGCATTCTAAAATTATATAATAGTTCATTACAAGTTTATGTATGCTGCTGGAAAGATTTTGAGTTGAATAAGTGGGCAAGTAAGAATTTTCATGGGAGTAGTAGTACCTGTGCACATTTTTTAAGCTGTGTGTGTGTTTGTGTGTATGTATGTATGTATGTATATATAAAAAAATATATATATATATATATATATATATATATATATATATACATACATATATACACACACATACATACACACACAATATATACTGGGGAGGGCTGCTCTGGCTTAAAATGCCCGGGCCTATTTTTGGTCCCAGTCCGGCCCTGCAGTCCAGACGCAAACAGAGATTAGCCCTGAAAGGGGAGAGAAAGTAGTCTGCATTTAGAAACCATATAAGCAGACCAAGATTTAATCCACAAAGCTCTCCTAGCTAAAACAGCTAATGTAGCATTCTTAGCAGTAAAGCAAATCATTTCTATTGCTGCATCGCAAATAAAGGAATTTGCTGTTCTTAGGAGATGAATACGATCCTGAATCTCATCCAAAGTGGTTTACCCAGAAACAAATTCTGAGAGATTGTCACACCACACAGATGTAGCAGCAGCAACACAGCCTACATTAACTGCAGACCTAAACATAAAACCTGCTAGCTGAAAAATTCACCTGTAAAAACCTTCTACTTTCCTATCTAAAGGATCCTTGAAAGAAGAATTATCCTCCAAAGGAACAGTAGTATGCCTGGCCAAAGTAGAAATAGCTGCATCTACCTTCGGAACAGACTCACAAAACTCTTTATTAACAGATGGGAGAGGAAACATAGGGGCCGAATTATTATCATTATTATCATGTCCGCTGCACATCGATAAATGCAGACAGCATACGTTCTCTGCATTTATCATTGCACCAGCAGTTCTTGTCAACTGCTGGTGCAATACCACCCCTGCAGATTCACGGCCAATCGGCCGCTAGCAGGGGGTGTCAATCAACCCGATCGTATTCGATCAGGTTGATTTCTGTCGGTTTCTGTCCGCCGCTTCAGAGCAGGCGGACAGGTTATGGAGCAGCAGTCTTTAGAAGGCTTGCCGGAAACACGGGGCATCAAGCTCTATACAGAGCTTGATAAATATGCCCCTTGGAGTAAGTTCAGATGATCTCTCCTGAAGCGCAGAAAACCAAGTTTAGGATTAGCAATAGATTTAGCACATTAAGATGCAAACCTGAGCAGGGTGACTTACCTGAGAATCCTTACAAAGAAAACACAAACTGGAAGGGGTTAAAGTAACAGAGCATCTTCCTTCTAGAATCTAGACAATCAGCCAGCAGACCAGAGGCCTGAACTGCACCACCAACACTGTTATATTAATTTACTTTTTACCTCTTTGATTACATTGTATCTAAGACTCTGCAGACTACCCCCTTATTTCAGTTCTTTTGACAGACTTGCATATTAGCCAATCAGTGCTGACTCATAAATAGCTCCACGGAAGTGAGCACAATGTTATCTACACATTAACTAGCGCTGTCTAGCTCTAAAAAACTGTCAAAATGCACTGGTATATGAGGGGCCTTCAAGGGCTTAGAAATTAGCACATGAGCCTACCTAGAGTTAGCTTTTAACAAAGAATACCAAGAGAACCAAGCACATTTGATAATACTAGTAAATTGGAAAGTTGTTTTAAATTGCATGCTTTATCTGATTTATTAAAGTGTAATGTTTACTAGACTGTCCTTTTAAAAGTTAAACAGTAAACATAAACATAAGTTACTGTTCAAATAAGCACTGAAAAAACTGTAAAAACAGTAAAAAGTCTTATATAGCATATAACACAGCACATAAAGGGTTAAATAAAATTAGTACCCCAAATAAATTTAAAGCCCAACACTGATGATCAGAGTGCCTTACTACCTCTACCGGCCCTGATAACCTAAGATATAGAGGAGGGTGGTGCATATATAGTATACACCACACTCCTAGGGGGCGCTAACAATACACAACAAACAGATAAGCAGATAAATGCAGATAAATGTGAGATATAAAATGGACCTAGCACACTTGTATTAGATTATTAAAATGATATGCTCACAAGTAGACCCAGATGAGATTGGTATATGCAAATAACAAAGTGTCCACACAAAGAATAATCCAAATGAGGAAGGCAGCTCTCTGTCATAGGACGGTCATCCTGGTGTGGCGTGATCTAAAAGAAAAAGAAGCACAGAGGCGCCAACATGGCCTAGTAACGTCAGGACAGTCGGATACAACACATCAGCAGGATAGGAAATATACTCACAAACGAGGCGCACCCAAATGGTGCTATTGTGGCAGTCTGGAACTTCAGACAGTGGTCCAGCTCACTGGTGTCTCCAGCCAGAATGAGATGATCCTTAGCGAGGGCCTATCATATGATGCCTAGAGTGGCAGAAAAGGCAAACACATAGCCCAGTAACGTTTGTACACCGTATATAAAGGTTTCAAGGTTGTACTTACGTCGCTGTTTTTAAATAAAAGTTTTTAAATATACACTTGCTTTCTTATATTTATTCTGCTCTTGTTGGGGGCAGAGTGTATATATATATTTTTTCTGCTGGTCCTATTTTCCCAAGTGGTGATTCTCTGCATCCTGGTTATTGGATTCCACAGTCCACTGGGCGGCTGAGAGGTCCCAGTACTGCTGATATTGCACCTGGTGGTGCTTTGTTTCCTGTAAGTACAACCTTGAATCCTTTATATCCGGTGTACAAATGTTACTGGGCTATGTGTTTGCCTTTTCTGCCCCTCTAGGCATCATATGATAGGCCCTCGCTAAGGATCATCTCATTCTGGCTGGAGACACCAGTGAGCTGGACCACTGTCTGAAGTTCCAGACTGCCACAATAGCACCATTTGGGTGCGCCTCGTTTGTGAGTATATTTCCTATCCTGCTGATATGTTGTATCCGACTGTCCTGACGTTACTAGGCCATGTTGGCGCCTCTGTGCTTCTTTTTCTTTTAGGTCCTGATAACCTTCCTGCACACTGAGAATGTTACAGCACCACAGGAACAGGACAGGATTATAACACAGAAAGGGTGTGCTAAAAATCGATAACCCTTAGCTCGCCTGTGCAAAAATTGCGTTAAATGTAAAGCAAAAGTAACCTCCAAAGTACTTTAAACTGCTAGTATAAGGTGTATGATGTATAATTTATGTCCCCATACTATGTGAATCATGTGATACTAATAGCCGGTGGGCTTTAAGGTGCAGGTACTTATTAACAGCACCTCTGTTCACTGGGCTTACCTCAGCTGCAGCAACTTGTTTCCAGCCCATGCCAAGGATCTGAGTTAGTAACAACATCTCAACCAAGGGGATTGGTGGACAAGTCCACATTTCACTTTGGTAGGGCTGTGGATTCACAAGGAGCAGTTTATTGTTGACCAGGGGATTGGTGGACAAGTCCACATTTCACCTTGGAGGCCTGCAACATTTCTCACTGAGAAAAGACCTCTCACTCAGACTTCACTGTCTCTAAGACAAAGCAGAAGTGACAAAGCTGTCAGCATGTACTGATGCATGGTGCAGACTGAAATGGCCAAGCCACTCGTGAACAGATAAAAAGTAACAAAACAGCACAAAACACGTAAGGGATTTCCCCCTCCGTATAACATCTTTTTTTATTATTGGAATAAAAGTTACTTTTTTCAGTTCCCTAGAATTGACTGTTTTTGTTACTTTCACTGCCTGGCTAATAACTTTTTGTCTGCCCCCCTGAAAGACAGGTTACTGCGAGAAGGATTCTGGCCTCAGATAGGTTAGAGAATGCCTTTTCAAACGATGAGTAGATATTGCACTTCACTTTCACCTCCCTCCTCCGCTTGGAAGCAAAAGAAAATGATTGAGGATCATGGGAAATGGGAGGGGTTTAAAGCTATGGTATTTTGGGGTGTCCTTTGCCTCCTTCTAGTGATTAGAGAATATTCCCACTCGTGATGGCTCATGGATGCTTACTATCTGACCAAAGAAGTTTAGATTTAATTTTAGGAACTGGACACTGATTATTTTCTTACTACCAGGCAGGTAGGAAACCATATAATTGAACCGAGACAAAAATAGTGCCCTTCTGGCCTATGGGGGCGACAAATATTTAGCTTCGGATAGGTAAGTCAAATGCTTGTGGTCAGTGAGGATGATCACTGGTAGGCTAGTACCTTTGAGAAGGTGCCTCCATTTCTTGAGTGCCAAAATTATGGCCAGTAATTCCCTGTCGCCAATTTCTTAATTGCATTCCGCTTTGGACAATTTCTTAGAAAAGAAGCCGCATGGATGCAAGGAACCCTCAGGCGTAGGATGTTGAGACAAGAGGGCGCCTACTCCTGTCTCAGATGCATCGACCTCTAAAATGAAAGGCAGAGCAGGGTTAGGATGAGCCAGAACCGGGGTGGCAGCACCGGCAGTCTTAAGACCCTCAAAGGCCTTAATTGCTGTAGGTGACCAATGGATTGGATCATTCTCTTTATGGGTCATATCCATAATAGGTTTGACCAACGATGAAAAGTTTTTAATAAACTTTCTATAGCAATTGGCGAAGCCCAAAAAACATTGAATAGGCCGCATACCAACTGGGCGAGGCCACTGCAGAACTGCAGGTAACTTGTCAGGATCCATGGAAATCCTTGCAACGGAAACTACATAACCAAGGAAGGTTACTTGTGTTTGATGGAACACACATTTCTTGAGTTTGTAAAACAGGCCGTTCACACGTAATTTCTGAAGTATCCGTGTGACATCAGAACGGGGTGAGTGTATGGGTGAGTGTAAGTGTAGGTGAGTGTATGAGGATATCGTCTAAGTAAACCACAACACAACATGTTGCAACATATCTCGTAGGACATCATTAATAAATTCCTGAAAAACAGCAGGAGCATTGCATAGGCTAAAGGGCAAAAAAAGATATTCATAATGCCCGTTCCTGGTGTTAAATGCTGTTTTCCATTCATGGTCCTCTTTGATCCTAACAAGATTGTAAGATCCTCTCAGATCGAGTTTAGAAAAGACCGTAGCTCCCTTGAGGCGGTCAAAGACTTCCGTGATGAGCGGAATAGGGTAGGCATTTTTAATGGTAAGGCGATTAAAACCCCTATAATCGATACATGGTCTCAACTCTACAGCCTTCTTCTTCACAAAGCTAGCCCCTGCTGGAGAGCAGGATTTCCAGATTATCCCCCACGATATGGCATCGGCAACATACTCCTCCATAGCACTGTTCTCTGCAACAGACAGAGGGTAAACCCGGCCCTGAGGAGGAACGTCTCCGGGTTGCAGGCCTATGGTACAATCATAAGACCAGTGAGGAGGCAACTTAACGGCACTTTGTCAAAAACGTCTTGGAACTCTCGGTACTCCTCTGGCAATAGAGATACAGAGGAAGTGCACAAGACTTTGACTGGTCTCCTGAGACAAGTGGAAGTACATTGCGGGGTCCATGATAATATTTTGGACCTACGCCAGTCGAGTCAGAAAGGTTTGCAGGGCTAGTGCAATTTGATACATGCCGTCATCCAGTTCATCCATCCTGGAAATGATGGTGGGTAAAGGTGGATTATTAGCACCGCCAGGATTCATGGCCCTTTGCGTAATGTCAGGGAACCAGGAATCAGCCAGACGTAAATTGCTAAATTAATCACACCTTTATTAAAAAATAACAAAAAGTAATAAAGAGTCCAAAAGCCAAATGACAAGCCAGGATTTAAAGCCAGTGCTGGTAGTCCGACGAGCCGGGTCAGGAGCCAAAACGAGTAGTCAGACGAGCCGGGGTCAGGAACACAAAGATCATGGAGTCAGGAGGGATCAGGAACCAGAAGGGACGTCAAACAAGACAGGTTATACACAGAATCAGAAACACAGGAACTTACAGAGAAGTCAGGGACAACGCAAGGGCAAAGGCAGACTGAACAGAGGCACTTTAAATAGTAAGTGATGACATCATAAATCTGGGACTGCAACCTGTCTCTCACTGATGATGTTCTGCAGTTTGGCCATAAGGGGGAGCCTGGGTGTAGTGAGCAGCATTACACACTCTGCTGCAACCAAGATAAAAAGCAGAAAATAAACGAAATCAGGGTGAAACCCTGACACGGGTGAGAATTAGGGTGGGAGAGTGCCTGTGTGTGTGTGCATTTGGGCTTGTGCATTAGGATGGGAGAGTGCCTGAGGTGTTTGTGTTTGGGTACAACCACTCCGGTCTTTCCATCTGCCAGACTAAATGAGATGGGAGTGGAAGATGAGTTTCAGCTGCACTACTAATTCTGCAACTATACACCTAGATTACGAGTTTTGCGTTAACAGGGGTGCAGTACTAACAAGCATTTTATGCTCACCGCTCACTTACAGACAGCACTGGTATTACGGGTTTTTAGAAACCCGGCGTTAACCGCAAAAAAGTGAGCGAAGAGCAAAATGTAGCTCAACATCTCACCTCCATACCAGCGCTGCTTATGTTAGCGGGGAGCTGGTAAAACGTGCTCGTGCACGATTTCCCCATAGGAATCAATGAGGGAGAGCCGGCTGAAAAAACACCTAACACCTGCAAAAAAAGCAGCGTAAAGCTCCTAACGCAGCCCCATTGATTCCTATGGGGAAAATACATTTATGTCTACACCTAACACCCTAACATGAACCCGAGTCTAAACACCCCTAATCTTACACTTATTAACCCCTAATCTGCCACTCCCGACATCGCCGACACCTACATTATATTAGTAACCCCTAATCTGCCGCTCCGGACACCGCCGCCACCTACATTATACTTATGAACCCCTAATCTGCTGCCCCCACATCGCCGAACCCTACATTATATTTATTAACCCCTAATCTGCCACCCCCAATGTCGCCGCAACCTAACTACATTTATTAACCCTTAATCTGCTGCCCACAACGTCGCCACCACTATATTAAAGTTATTAATCCCTAAACCTAAATCTAACCCTAACCCTAACACCCCCTAACTTAAATATAATTTTAATAAATATAAATAAAATTACTACAATTAACTAAATAATTCCTATTTAAAACTAAATACTTACCTATAAAATAAACCCTAAGCTAGCTACAATATAACTAATAGTTACATTGTAGCTATCTTAGGGTTTATTTTTATTTTACAGGCAAGTTTGTATTTATTTTAACTAGGTACAATAGTTATTAAATAGTTATTAACTTTTGAATAACTACCTATCTAAAATAAATACAAAAGTACCTGTAAAATAAAACCTAACCTAAGTTACAATTACACCTAACACTACACTATAATTAAATTAATGACCTAAATTATCTAAAGTACAAAAAAACCCCCCACTAAATTACAGAAAATAATAAACAAATTTCAAGATTTTTAAACTAATTACACCTAATCTAATCGCCCTAACAAAATAAAAAAGCCCCCCCAAAATAAAAAAAGCCCTACCCTACACTAAATTACAAATAGCCCTTAAAAGGGCCTTTTGCGGGGCATTGCCCCAAAGTAATCAGCTCTTTTACCTGAAAAAAAATTACAATCCCCCCCAACATTAAAACCCACCACCCACACAACCAACCCTACTCTAAAACCCACCCAATCCCCCCTTAAAAAAAACTAACACTAATCCCTTTAAGATCACCTTACCAGTAGAAGTCTTCACCCAACCGGGCAGAAGTGGTCCTCCAGATGGGCAGAAGTCTTCATCGAACCGGGTAGAAGTGGTCCTCCAGATGGGCAGAAGTCTTCATCCAGACGGCATCTTCTATCTTCATCCATCCGGCGCGGAGCGGGGCCATCTTCAAGACATCCTCTTCTTTCCACGGCCGACGACTGAATGAAGGTTCCTTTAAATGACGTCATCCAAGATGGCGTCCCTTCAATTCCGATTGGCTGATAGAATTCTATCAGCCAATCGGAATTAAGGTAGAAAAAATCCAATTGGCTGATGCAATCAGCCAATAGAATTCTATCAGCCAATTGGAATTAAGGTAGAAAAAATCCTATTGGCTGATGCAATCAGCCAATAGGATTGAACTGGCATTCTATTGGCTGATTGGAACAGCCAATAGAATGCCAGCTCAATCCTATTGGCTGATTGGAACAGCCAATAGAATGCCAGCTCAATCCTATTGGCTGATTGGATCAGCCAATAGGATTGAACTGGCATTCTATTGGCTGATTGGAACAGCCAATAGAATGCCAGCTCAATCCTATTGGCTGATTGGAACAGCCAATAGAATGCCAGCTCAATCCTATTGGCTGATTGGATCAGCCAATAGGATTGAACTTCAATCCTATTGGCTGATTGCATCAGCCAATAGGATTTTTTCTACCTTAATTCCGATTGGCTGATAGAATTCTATCAGCCAATCAGAATTGAAGGCACGCCATCTTGGATGACGTCATTTAAAGGAACCTTCATTCAGTCGTCGGCCGTGGAAAGAAAAGGATGCTCCGCGTCGGATGTCTTGGAGATGGACCTGCTTCGCGCCGGATGGATGAAGATAGAAGATGCCGTCTGGATGAAGACTTCTGCCCGCTTGGATGAAGACTTCTGCCGGCTTCGATAAGGACTTCGGCCCGGTTGGATGAAGACTTCTCCCGGCTTCGTTGAGGACTTCGGCCCGGTTGGGTGAAGACTTCTCCCGGTAAAGTGATCTTCAGGGGGTTAGTGTTAGTTTTTTTTTAAGGGGGGATTGGGTGGGTTTTAGAGTAGGGTTGGTTGTGTGGGTGGTGGGTTTTAATGTTGGGGGGTATTTGTACTTTTTTTTTTTTTTACAGGTAAAAGAGCTGATTACTTTGGGGCAATGCCCCGCAAAAGGCCCTTTTAAGGGCTATTTGTAATTTAGTGTAGGGTAGGGCTTCTTTTTATTTTGGGGGGCTTTTTTATTTTGTTAGGGGGATTAGAGTAGGTGTAATTAGTTTAAAAATCTTGTAATTTCTTTATTATTTTCTGTAATTTAGTGGGGGGGTTTTCGTACTTTAGATAATTTTATTTAATTGTATTTAATTTAGTTAATTTATTTAATTATAGTGTATTGTTAGGTGTTAGTGTAACTTAGGTTAGGTTTTATTTTACAGGTAAATTTGTCTTTATTTTAACTAGGTAGTTAGTAAATAGTTAATAACTATTTAATAACTATTCTACCTAGTTAAAATAAATACAAAGTTGCCTGTAAAATAAAAATAAACCCTAAGCTAGATACAATGTAACTATTAGTTATATTGTAGCTAGTTTAGGGTTTATTTTATAGGTAAGTATTTAGTTTTAAATAGGAATTATTTAGTTAATTGTAGTAATTTTATTTAGATTTATTGTAATTATATTTAAGTTAGGGTGTGTTAGGGTTAGGGTTAGACTTAGGTTTAGGGGTTAATACATTTAATATAGTGGCAGCGACATTGGGGGTGGCAGATTAGGGGTTAATAAATGTAGGTAGGTGGCGGCAATGTTAGGGCCGGCAGATTAGGGGTTAATAATATTTAACTAGTGTTTGCGATGCAGGAGTGCGGCGGTTTAGGGGTTAATATATTTATTATAGTGGCGGCGATGTCCGGTTCAGCAGATTAGGGGTTAAAAAATTTTTTTTTAGTGTTTGCGATGCGGGAGGGCCTCGGTTTAGGGGTTAATATGTAGTTTATGGATGTTAGTGTACTTTTTAGCACTTTAGTTACGAGTTTTATGCTACGGCGTTGTAGTGTAAAACTCTTAACTACTGACTTTTAAATGCAGTACCAGGCTTGACAGGAGAGGGTCTACCGCTCACTTTTGGTCAGACTCGTAATACCAGCGTTTTGCAAGTCCCATTGAAAAAAGAGGATACGCAATTGACGTAAGTGGATTTGCAGTATTTCCGAGTCTGGCCAAAAAAGTGAGCGGTACACCTGTACCTGCAAGACTCGTAATACCAGCGGGCGTTAAAAAGCAGCGTTGGGACCGGCCAACGCTGCTTTTTAAGCCCAACGCAAGACTCGTAATCTAGCCGATAGTGTTTTTTGGTGGGGGAAGCCCGGAAATACACAGGTACACCTGACCACTATGTCACTACCGACTGATCCCCTGGTGACCCTCCACAGGTGGGGTTAGTACCCTGGGGGCGATCCATTGATATAAACGGAGAAACAGAAAAAAAAGGCATTAAAAAACAGCATTATTTAAGTATGTGCGTTTGTGTCCCAACCTTCAACTAAACCACCAATAAAGTTGATCACCTCTCCCTTGTGGGAGGTTGAGTTTATCAGAATAAAATCTCAATTAATATACTTGCCTCTGGAGGCCAACTTCCAGATGTATGTTAAGTTAGAAGGCTGGTTGTCTTCTTTTCTATTCAGATTTTAATCAATGATCCTATGAGGAAAATGTACCAAACTTAATTTTCAGCTTTTAAATCTTTGCAGTGCAGGCTCCCTTGTTCGGGGTGTTGCCATGCCCTGCTCTTGTGCAATTGGTTGCATTAGAGCAGAGGGTTGCATAGCACAAAAGAGCTCTTGTGCAATGTTACATTTTGCCATGCCATGCTGCTATTTGAGAACCTGTCTAACTGCAACCTTCGTAAATTATCCCTTTTGTTGTGGCTAATAAATTTGTAATTACACTCCCTGGGCGCGATCCGATATTGATCGCAGTTTGCGGCGCAAGCGAGGGAACCGGCGTCGCCCGCAGTTTCAGCTCGCAACTCGAGCCATCCCATATAGGTCGCCGTCAGATGCTAACGTGCCGTAAGTCTCACAAACCAGCGATGTCCAGAAATCTGCGTAAGTACAAATTTCTGGCGTCGCCAGTGACTTGCGCCACGTTAGAAACTGCCGGCGCCTATAAAACCTGACTAAAGTTTAAAACACCCGCACTGTCTAACACGCCTCCCTAACATAGCCCGACACGTCTAACACGCCTCCCTAACATAGCCCGCACTGTCTAACACGCCTCCCTAACATAGCCCGCACTGTCTAACCCTCTATCCGCTATCCCCCCTCACTATCCTAACAATAAAAATGCTATTAACCCCTAAACCGCCGCTCCTTTACCCCGCCGCAACCTAATAAAGTTATTAACCCCTAAACCGCCGCTCCCGTAACCCGCCGCCAGCTATATTATATCTATAACCCCCTAAAGTGAGCCCCTAACACCGCCGCCATCTATATTAAAATTATTAACCCCTAATGTAAGCCCCTTACACCGCCGCCATCTCTATTAAAATGATTAACCCCTAATTTAATCTACCTTTCCCCCTGCCAGCTATATTATCTATATTAACCCTAAGTATATTATAGTTAATATAGGTATTACATTATATATATTAACTATATTAACCCCAATTATATTAGGGTTAATATAGTTAGTATAGTTACTATAGTATTTATATTAACTATATTGACTCTATCTAACCCTAACTAAATTTATATTAAATTAATCTAATTCATTTATAAACTAAAATATTCCTATTTAAATCTAAATACTTACCTATAAAATAAACCCTAAGATAGCTACAATATAATTAATAATTACATTGTAGCTATGTTAGGGTTAATATTTATTTTACAGGTAAATTGTTAATTATTTTAACTAGGTATAATAGATATTAAATAGTTATTAACTATTTAATATCTACCTAGTTAAAATAATTACCCAATTACCTGTAAAATAAATCCTAACCTAAGTTACAAATACACCTACACTATCAATAAATTTAATAAACTACAAACATCTATCTAAAAATACAATTAAATTAACTAAACTAAATTACAAAAAAAAACAAACACTAAATTACAAAAAATAAAAAAAAGATTACAAGATATTTAAGCTAATTACACCTATTCTAAGCCCCCTAATAAAATAATAAACCCCCAAAATAAAAAAAATTCCCTGCCCTATTCTAAATTTAACAAATTTCAAAGCTCTTTACCTTACCAGCCCTTAAAAGGGCCTTTTGTGGGGCATGCCCCAAAGAATTCAGCTCTTTTGCATACAACAAATACAATACCCCCCCCCATTACAACCCACCACCCACATACCCCTATTCTAAACCCACCCAAACCCCCCTTAAAAAAGCCTAACACTACCCCCCTGAAGATCTCCCTACCTTGTCTTCACCACACCGGGCCGAACTCCTGCGGGCGACGTCTTCCTCCAAGCGGCAGCAAAGTCTTCATTCTTCCGGCGGCATCTTCAATCTTCTTTCTTCGCTCCGCCGCCGCGGAGCATCCATCCCGGCCGACTGCTGAACTTGGAATGAGGTACCTTTAAATGACGTCATCCAAGATGGCGTCCGCCGAATTCCGATTGGCTGTTCCGATCAGCCAATAGAATGCGAGCTCAATCTGATTGGCTGATTGGATCAGCCAATCGGATTGAACTTGAATCTGATTGGCTGATTCAATCAGCCAATCAGATTTTTTTTAACTTAATTCCGATTGGCTGATAGAATCCTATCAGCCAATCGGAATTCGGCGGACGCCATCTTGGATGACGTCATTTAAAGGTACCTCATTCCAAGTTCAGCAGTCGGCCGGGATGGATGCTCCGCGGCGGCGGAGCGAAGAAAGAAGATTGAAGATGCCGCCGGAAGAATGAAGACTTTGCTGCCGCTTGGAGGAAGACGTCGCCGGAGGAAGAATTCTTCTTTGCCGCTTGGAGGAAGGCATCGCCCGGATCGGATCAGGAGTTCGGCCCGGTGTGGTGAAGACAAGGTAGGGAGATCTTCAGGGGGGTAGTGTTAGGCTTTTTTAAGGGGGGTTTGGGTGGGTTTAGAATAGGGGTATGTGGGTGGTGGGTTGTAATGGGGGGGGGGGTATTGTATTTGTTGTATGCAAAAGAGCTGAATTCTTTGGGGCATGCCCCACAAAAGGCCCTTTTAAGGGCTGGTAAGGTAAAGAGCTTTGAAATTTGTTAAATTTAGAATAGGGCAGGGAATTTTTTTTATTTTGGGGGTTTATTATTTTATTAGGGGGCTTAGAATGGGTGTAATTAGCTTAAATATCTTGTAATCTTTTTTTTATTTTTTGTAATTTAGTGTTTGTTTTTTTTTGTAATTTAGTTTAGTTAATTTAATTGTATTTTTAGATAGATGTTTGTAGTTTATTAAATTTATTGATAGTGTAGGTGTATTTGTAACTTAGGTTAGGATTTATTTTACAGGTAATTGGGTAATTATTTTAACTAGGTAGATATTAAATAGTTAATAACTATTTAATATCTATTATACCTAGTTAAAATAATTAACAATTTACCTGTAAAATAAATATTAACCCTAACATAGCTACAATGTAATTATTAATTATATTGTAGCTATCTTAGGGTTTATTTTATAGGTAAGTATTTAGATTTAAATAGGAATATTTTAGTTTATAAATGAATTAGATTAATTTAATATAAATTTACTATAGTAACTATATTAACTATATAAACCCTAATATAATTGGGGTTAATATAGTTAATATATATAATGTAATACCTATATTAACTATAATATACTTAGGGTTAATATAGATAACATAGCTGGCGGCGGGGTAGGTAGATTAAATTAGGGGTTAATCATTTTAATAGAGATGGCGGCGGTGTAAGGGGCTTACATTAGGGGTTAATAATTTTTATATAGGTGGCGGCGGTGTAAGGGGTCAGATTAGGGGATAGATAAGGTAGATGGCGGCGGTTTTAGAGGCTCACAGTAGGGGGTTAGTTTATGTAGATGGCGGCGGGGTCCGGGAGCGGCGGTTTAGGGGGTAATAACTTTATTAGGGATTTCGGGGGGGGGGGGGGATCGCGGTTGACAGGGAGATAGACATTGCGCATGCGTTAGGTGTTAGGTTTATTTTAGCAGATCGCGGTTGACAGGGAGATAGACATTGCGCATGCGTTAGGTGTTAGGTTTATTTTCTAGTTAGTTTAGGGAGTTACGGGGCTCCAATAGTCAGCGTAAGGCTTCTTACGGCTGCTTTTTGTGGCGAGGTGAAAATGGAGTAAGTTTTCTCCATTTTCGCCACGTAAGTCCTTACGCTGTATATTGGATACCAAACTGCGCGGGTTTGGTATACCTGCCTATGGCCCAAAAAACTGCGGGCGACGGCAGAAATATACGGGCGTAACTTCTAGGTTACGCCGTATATGTGATACCAAATCCGCGCAAATATTGGCGTCGCCGGCTTTTGCGGGCGACGATTTATATCGGATCGACCCCCCTGTGCCTTAAACAATTAAAAACTCCCCACTCTAGATAATAATGTCAGAATTTTTAAATACATTTCATAACTATTAGTTTATTAATAACAAAGTGAAAGATTTTATTGTTTACTGTATTCAATATTTATGCAAGTGTTAACTGCCTTTCACCTAGTCACACTTAATTATGTTTTTTGTTTCATTTTTAGTTTAAGGCAAATTAAATAACAATTAACAAGCTTCACATTCACAAAAAAGTAAAATGATGTCAGTTAAGCTAGAAATAATGATATTTTTAAATCAATAACGGTTTTAAACAAAGAAAGATGTGATAGAGTAGAGTTTAAGATAATTGTAGATCTGAGGTAGCACCAGAGCACTTTTCAGATATGATCTGTGACATATCCATCTCTTCATTCAATTCTGTAGAGTGAAACTATCAAATGAATTGCTCTGAATTCTGAGTGCAAAAATTCCTTGTTGTCCCATAGAAAGTAGTTAAGTGTCAGAGTAAAATTTTTAATTTTGACTTCAAATAATGATCCTCCAGTGCGTCTTAAATAACTTTCCCAGGATTCATAAGATTCTTAGGATCAAGTGTGGCTTTTATCTGCTTCATTGTCTCAATGCCAACCTCACCAATTTCTTCCATCAATAGTTTGCGTTTTCCTAACCCAATGCCATGTTCTCCTGTACAGGTGCCATTCATTGCCAGTGCCCTCCTGGAAGAAGCCAAAATGAGAAAGAAAGCAATTAAGGAGGGCATAGTAAAACAAAATGATTCATTTTATGGAAAAACCTGCATATTTAACAGCAGCAAACAATTTTGTAAAGCAGAGATAAGGAAAATACAGATTGGAAGGGGGTTTAGTAGCTATATTGGGATGATGAATAAAAGTTACATACACAAGTGAAAATCAGTACATATATAAGGAATTAGACAAGAGTTATACTTTTAATCAATTTATTTAAGCTGAATAGAACACTATTTAGCATGCAGGTTAAGTCTCATGCCACTTGGAGAAGGTAGCCATCCTCCAAGGAAAGGACTTTTTTTTAAGAGAGAGAAAGTTCAACAGAGCATTGACCCTGATCTAATTCTGAGAGATAGACCAGGCTTTTGGAATACACAGAAAACATCATGCCTGCCAGGGGTACCTTTCTCTTACCTTATAATAATATAAATTCAGGACTGTTCATTTATTATGATAGAAACCCATGTGGAGGCACAGATGGGAAAAATAAATAATCACAGTTAAGACTGAATGATTTGTGGACTATCCTTACAAATTTGAATTATGAAGAAGCTAAATGTATGAGTGGGTACAAGAAAGGTCAGCTGGTTGTCTTGCACAGTTTTACAAAAGCCTCTGGAAAAAAACTGCACTTTAAATTTGGGGATTTTTCTGTTCCAATTTGCTATAAGAAATGTAAAAAATTGCCAGGGTTACTTTGGATGTTTTCTGTGCCTTACAAAAAATAAGTAAGTAATAAGGGGGGCATTGTTTTTATGATGTCCTCTGTGGCTTATAATTTTTTGAGATTTTTTTCATAATATTTAAATTGTGAGACTGATTATTGTTGAACTAGGACAGAAAAAACGGCCACAATATCAAGAAGAAGAAGCAAATGAAGATTTCTGAAAGAAGCCTTATTTTGCAGAATATTCAGTTGAGAGACAGGGAAGAGTGCCTAGAGCTAAATGTCATGCTGCTGTGGACATACCCACATGACAAAAGCAAAATTTACAGAACAGATAGTAAAATCCAAATTTTTCTTGTATACCATTTCCCAAGCATAACCCATTTTGTGTAATATGCCTTAGTAGTTGACAGCTTATGGGCATCCAACGATACAAAATCGCCAAGGTGTCAGACTTAAAACTTACCCTGAAACAAATGTTTTAGAAAGAGAGGACAACTTTGTCCAACCTAAAGACTTTGGTGAACAAAATATTTGCTTCTCTATCTTGATTTGGATAACATTTGAAAGCAGGGCAATCAGAGGAAATGTATATGCTCAACTAGACTCCAAAGAGATCACTACACCCTAGTACCTGCATACCCTAAAGTTCCTTGTAGAAAGTAAAATAATAATATTTAATGATATACAATTAAAACATGGATATTTTCCTAAACATTGGGTGATGGCGATCTAATGTTACGGTTAAGTGATAGCTGAACCTTTTTTCACCCATTTTTTGGGAGAATATCCATGTTTCAATTGTAAATAAATAAAGAGAACCTTTTTTTTTTTACGTTTTTGCTACTGTTGCAAAAATAACCAAAAAAAAACACCTTGCTGCAGACCGCCACTGATAGCTCATTTAAACAATCACATGTTAATTAAAGCATTCTTCTGAAACAACTGAGCCAGGAAAATTACTCTAAACTGTAGAACATTTATTGAGTGAAGACCACTTCTCCTGATTCCTTAGATTCTCCAATGGGACAGAAAGACATTTGTGGTGAAGGCAAGTCACTTTGATTTCTAAGATTCTTGGAATAGCCCGACTGAAAGGAAGGGCTATTCATGGAAAACATTCTAAAGCAAAATTGAGAAATAATTAATTTTCTATTGGATAATTAGAATTTAAAATAAAATACTTTCTTGCTATTGGCTGATTAAAAATTAGTCAATAGGGATGAAGCGGTACCCTATATAAAGTGGTTCCGAGCCTCCCAAAATTCAGCGTGTGGCGGTGACCGCATGAAGATAAGGGCTCTAGGAAGTGAGCTGAAGATTAGAAGAAAGAAGATGCAGAGCGGTAGAGGCAGCTGAAGTCCCCTCCACCACCACGAAGATGGGCCCCCGGCGCCTGAACCGTGGATGAATAGAGCTCCAGGTATGAAGAAGATGCAGAGCGGAGGCGGAAGAGGCCACTGAAGTCCCGCTTAGTGAAGATGGCCCCCTGGAGCCTGGACCGTGGATAAAGAGGGCCCAACGTCGGATCAAGAAGAGCTGCATTTTTGCACCGTGAGTACAAACATTGGGGTTAGTTAGGGCTTTTTTGGGGTGGGTCTTTTTATTTTGTAGAATAGGCTTTTTATTTTATTTTTTAGGATATTTTATTTAGGTAGACTTTAATTTTTTGGGTGGTGAGGGGTTTCTTGTATTGTAGAGAGAGAGTATTGTAATTTTTTTATTTGTAAAAGAGCAGTATTATCTTCAGGGCAATGCCCTACAAAAGGCCCTTTTAATGGCTATTGTAATTTATTTTAGTGTTAGGGTTTAGGGTTTTGTTGATTTGGGTGTTTTTTTATGGGGCATGTAGATTAGTGTTAGGTATAATGGTGTTTTTATTATTTTGGATACTGTCTTTTATTATTTTTTGTAACTAAGATTTTTTTTTATTTTCTAGTAACATTTTATTTTCATGTAACTTAGGGGGATTTAGTTTAGAGGGGGTTAGATGTTAGTTCGTTTGGATCTAGTTTGCGTTGGGAGGTGGCGGTTTAGGCCTTGATCACCTAACCACAACCCGTACCTGTATGGGGTTGATTAGGTGATTATTGTTGGTTTAGCATGTAGTAGGCCTTAATCGCCTAACCAGCTCCCATACCTGTATGTGGTTGATTAGGTGATTAGGTCAGGGCAGCTTAGGGGTTAATAGTGCATTTATCTACAATGTTTAAAATATTATATATTAGTATATACATTTATATGTATTTATTTTTAATTGTGTTTATTATGGTAAATATAAATATATTTTTACAGTTATATTTATGTTACAAAAGTCATTAGTATTGCAATTGTTTTACTACAGAACAGGCATACATTATTATGTAATATAATTATAATGCAACTGTCTTTTATAACATAAATATATATTTTAAAAATATATTTCTATTTAAAATAATAAACACAACAAATTAGCATATCTACATTTTTATTTATATCCAATACTTAAACTAATATGCATTATACAGGACCATGCATTTTATTTCAAACGTAGATATAATGTAGTCTCACCTTGCATTGATATTCAATATTTAAAATGGTATGCATTGTCATGTATATTGCATATTGTTTTAAGTATTCCATATAAATTAAAATGTATTTATGTTAGCTTGTTGTCTTTATTAGTGATAACATAGATATATATGTTAATAAGCATTTATGTTATAGTAGCCTGTAGCATTAAATTATATTTTTACATAACAGGCATGCAGTTATGCATAACTAAAATTTTAATTATACTGACTTTAGTAACAAATAATAAACACAATAAGCAACGTTAATTACATTTTAATTTATATGCAAACATTTTAATAATATGCAACATTTTAAATATTGAATATTTATGTGTAGGGCCTTAGATTCTACAGTTAGTATTAGGTTATGGCAGTTTAGGGGTCATGGTTAAATGATATGCATATTGTTGAAAGTATTGTATATATCTATAGACTAAAGATATTTAATGTTGCTTTCTATTATTTTAAACATAATAATATATTTTCAAATATATAGTTATGTTTAAAATAATAAATACAGCAAGCATCAATAAATCCCTTTGAAGATATCTCAAATACTTTAAATAATCTACATTGTACATGACAAGGCATATTTTGTCAAGGAGATGTGGTAAACGCCGGAGTGCCAGCAAAACCTCACCGGGATCCTGGAACTGAGTACTGGACCGAAATAGAGCCCCGGTCTGCCATTTCTTAAAAGGGGTGTCGATTGAGCAGGGTGCAAGGGATCAAGTCACCCTTTTAGTATGTTGTCAGCAATTTGATGAGGCACCTGTGGATACCACTTGTTTGGGGGTGCTACCTTCTGGGAGGAATGGGAGACGCTTCAATTCTGGTGTGCCCCCCCCGGATGCAGCAAAATGCCGACAAGTGGCGATGTGGGTGGTGACATCACGCATCGGCACTTCTCGGCCACGCCCCTTTTAAAAGAAAATCTTGATGGACTGCAAGTCCGACTAAGTCAGTAAGGCAGTTACTCATCGGTCTGTCTATGTTTTGAACATCAGGGCCTAAATCTAAAGCAACAACAAACCCTTTCTCCCTTGCTATTGATGCTAAATAATGATGATTATTAACAAATTATATTTTCACTTACAATTTATAGCTGTTTTTTTTATTATGCTTGGGGGTGAATTTGGAAAATTATTGATCATTTTATTAACAGTGCTAATATATGTGTTTTTTCTAAACTGTTGGGGTTCATACCTTTACAACTTATTATATTTTGTAGGGATCACAGGAATACACTTTTTTTTCTTGTACTGTTCTAATATTGTTTCAAATGATACTTTTTGCCACTTTACCTAGCCAAACGGTTGGTGAATTCTTTAACTCTGGATACTTCATCTGGGTCATCCAAGTTCAGTACCATTATGCAGTGAAAGTTCCCATCACCAACATGACCAGCAATTGGGCCTGCAAAAGACATAAGATAACGCTTTAAAGTGACTATAAATATAATATAGCTAAAATTAATTATTTAAAGTTATATGAAAGTCAAAATATTTCCATTTCCTCTTGTTATATAATATACTTTTTTTTTCTCTTAATATACTTTGTGTAAAAGCATATCTAGGTAGGTTCAGGAGCAACAATACACTACTGAGAGATAGCTGGTGATTAGTGGCCACACACATACGTCTTCTGTTATTGGTTCACCATATGTGTTCAAGATCCCAGTAGTGCATTGATTTCTAGGGTGACGTACCTGTGTGTTTAATTCCTTTGCTGGCATTAAAGACATAGATATATGCAAGCAAAGGAGGAATAAAAAGTGCTTGAACAAATTAGAGCTTTAAAGGGATAGGTAACCAACATTTTTTTTCTTTCATGATATAGAAAGAGCATGCAATTTTAAACAACTTTCTAATTTACTTCTGTTATCTAATTTGCTTCATTCTCTTAATATCCTTTGCTTAAAAGCATATCTAGATAGGCTCAGTAGCTGCAGACTGGTGGCACTTTGATGCCTCGTGTGATTGGCTCACCCATGTGCATTGCTATTTCTTCAACAAAGGATATCTAAAGAATAAACGGCCAGATAATGAGGCTGAATTATTAAAAGTCTTGCGGACTTGATCCGACAGTGCGGATCAGGTCCTCAAGACCTTGCTGAATGTGGAGAGCAATACGCTCTCCGTATTAAGCATTGCACTAGCAGCTCACAAGAGCTGCTGGTGCAATGCTGCCCCCTGCAGATTCACGGCCAACCGGCTGCCAGCAGGGGGGTGTCAATCAACCCGATCGTACTCGTTCGGGTTGAATTGTGGCGATTCCTGTCCTTAGACCGCTGCTTCATAACTGCTGTTTCTGGCGAGTCTGAAGACTCGCCAGAAACACGGGCCCTCAAGCTCCATACGGAGCTTGATAAATGGGCCACTAAGAGTTTTGCGTTATGAGCGGCTCGGTAATAACTTGTAAGTTATTTCCATCGCTCACCTTTAATAGCGCTGCTATTACAGGTTTTCCAAAAACCGGCGTTAGCGGGCAATATGTCAGCGTTGAGCTTCATACCGCACACAAATACCAGCGCTGCTTTGAGCTGGTTTTACGTGCTCGTGCACGATTTCCCCATAGACATCAATGGGGAGAGCCGGCTAAAAAAAAGCCTAACATCTGCAATAAAGGAGCGTAAAGCTCCGTAACGCAGCCCCATTGATTCCTATAGGGAAATAAAATATATGTTAAAACCTGACACCCTAACATAAACAATGAGTCTAAACACCCCTAATCTGCTGCCCCCGACATCGCCGACACCTACATTACACTTATTAACCCCTAATCTCCCACCCCCGACATCGCCGCCCCCTACCTACACTTATTAACCCCTAATCTTCCGCCCCAATGTTGCCATCACCTACATTACACTTATTAACCCCTAATCTGCCGCCCCCAATGTCACCGCCACCTACCTACACTTATTAACCCCTAATCTGCCACCCCCAACGTCGCCCCCACAGCCACTATACTAAAGATATTAACCCCTAAACCTAAGTCTAACCCTAACCCTTACACCCCTAACTTTAATTTAATTAAAATAAATCTAAATACAAATTACTATTATTATTTAAATAATTCCTATTTAAGACTAAATTCTTACCCATAAAATAAACCCTAAGCTAGCTACAATATAACTAATAGTTACTAATAACTAATAGTTACATTGTAGCTATCTTAGGTTTTATTTTTATTTTACAGGTAAGTTTGTATTTATTTTAACTAGGTAGAATAGTTAGTAAATAGTTATTAACTATTTACTAACTACCAAGTTAAAATAAATACAAACACCTAAATAACGAGTTTTGCGTTAACAGGGGTGCGGTGCTAACGAGCAGTTTATGCTCACTGCGCACTTGCAGACAGCGCTGGTATTACAGGTTTTTACAAACCCGGCGTTAGCCGCAAAAAAGTTAGCGTAGAGCAAAATTTTGCTCCACATCTCACCTCAATACCAGCGCTGCTTACATTAGCGGTGAGCTGGTAAAATGTGATCATGCACGATTTCCACATAGCAATCAATGGGTAGAGCCGGCTAAAAAAAAGCCTAACATCTGCAATAAAGGAGCGTAAAGCTCCGTAATGCAGCCCCATTGATTCCTATATGGAAAGAAAATATATGTTAAAACCTAACACCCTAACATAAACCCTGAGTCTAAACACCCCTAATCTGCTGCCCCCGACATCGCCGACACCTACATTACACTTATTAACCCCTAATCTGCCACCCCTGACATCGCCGCCACCTACCTACACTTATTAACCCCTAATCTTCCGTCCCCAATGTCGCCGTCACCTACATTACACTTATTAACCCCTAATCTGCCGCCCCCAATGTCACCGCCACCTACCTACACTTATTAACCCCTAATCTGCCACCCCCAACGTCGCCGCCACATCCACTATACTAAAGTTATTAACCCCTAAACCTAAGTCTAACCCTAACCCTTACACCCCTAACTTTAATATAATTAAAATAAATCTAAATACAAATTACTATTATTATTTAAATAATTCCTATTTAAGACTAAATACTTACCCATAAAATAAAAACTAAGCTAGCTACAATATTACTAATAGTTACATTGTAGCTATCTTAGGTTTTATTTTTATTTTACAGGTAAGTTTGTATTTATTTTAACTAGGTAGAATGGTTAGTAAATAGTTATTAACTATTTACTAACTACCAAGTTAAAATAAATACAAACACCTAAATAACGAGTTTTGCGTTAACAGGGGTGCGGTGCTAACGGGCAGTTTATGCTCACCGGTCACTTGCAGACAGCGCATTATACTTATGAACCCCTAATCTGCCGCCCCCAACATCGCCGACACCGACATTTCATTTATTAACCCCTACTCTGCCGCCCCCAATGTCGCCGCAACCTACCTACAATTATTAACCCCTAATCTGCCGCCCCCAACGTCGTCGCCACTATAATAAAGTTATTAACTACTAAACCTAAGTCTAACCCTAACACACCCTAACTTAAATATAATTTAAATAAATCTAAATAAAATTACTACAATTAACTAAATTATTCCTATTTAAAACTAAATACCTATAAAATAAACCCTAAGATAGCTACAATATAACTAATAGTTACATTGTATCTATCTTATGGTTTATTTTTATTTTACAGGCAAGTTTGTATTTATTTTAACTAGGTACAATAGTTATTAAATAGTTATTAACTATTTAATAACTACCTAGTTAAAATAAAGATAAATTTACCTGTAAAATAAAACCTAACCTAAGTTACAATTACACCTAACACTACACTATAATTAAATAAATTAAATACAATTAATTACAATTAAATAAAATTATCTAAAGTACAAAAAAAAAACAAACACTAAATTACAGAAAATAATAAAATAATTACAAGATTTTTAAACTAATTACACCTAATCTAATCCCCCTAACAAAATAATAAAGCCCCCAAAATAAAAAAAGCCCTACCCTACACTAAATTACAAATAGCCCTTAAAAGGGCCTTTTGTGGGGCATTGCCCCAAAGTAATCAGCTCTTTTACCTGTAAATAAAATTACAAATCCCCCCCCAACATTAAAACCCACCACCCACACAACCAACCCTACTCTAAAACCCACCCAATACCCCCTTAAAAAAAACTAACACTAACCCCCTGAAGATCACACTACCGTGAGACTTCTTCACCCAACCAGGCCGAAGTCCTCAACGAAGCCGGGAGAAGTCTTCATCCAACCGGGCAGAAGTGGTCCTCCAGACGGGCAGAAGTCTTCATCCAGACGGCATCTTCTATCTTCATCCATCAGGCTGTTCCAATCAGCCAATAGAATGCCAGCTTGGATCAGCCAGTAGGATTGAACTTCAATCCTATTGGCTGATTGCATCAGCCAATAGGATTTTTCCTACCTTAATTCCGATTGGCTGATAGAATTCTATCAGCCAATCGGAATTGAAGGGACGCCATCTTCGATGACGTCAATTAAAGGAACCTTCATTCGTCGGGTAGTCGTCGGCTGAGAAGGATGCTCCGCATCGGATGTCTTGAAGATGGACCCGCTCTGCGCCGGATGGATGAAGATAGAAGATGCCGTCTGGATGAAGACTTCTGCCCGTCTGGAGGACCACTTCTGCCCGGTTGGATGAAGACTTCTCCCGGCTTCGTTGAGGACTTCGGCCCGTTGGGTGAAGATGTCTCACGGTAGGGTGATCTTCAGGGGGTTAGTGTTAGTTTTTTTAAGGGGGATTGGGTGGGTTTTAGAGTAGGGTTGGTTGTGTGGGTGGTGGGTTTTAATGTTGGGGGGGGATTTGTAATTTTTTTACAGGTAAAAGAGCTGATTACTTTGGGACAATGCCCCGCAAAAGGCCCTTTTAAGGGCTATTTGTAATTTAGTGTAGGGTAGGGCTTTTTTTATTATGGGGGGCTTTATTATTTTGTTAGGGGGATTAGATTAGGTGTAATTAGTTTAAAAATCTTGTAATTATTTTATTATTTTCTGTAATTTAGTGTTTGTTTGTTTTTGTACTTTAGATAATTTAATTTAATTGTAATTAATTGTATTTAATTTATTTAATTATAGTGTAGTGTTAGGTGTAATTGTAACTTAGGTTAGGTTTTATTTTACAGGTAAATTTGTCTTTATTTTAACTAGGTAGTTATTAAATAGTTAATAACTATTTAATAACTATTGTACCTAGTTAAACTAAATACAAAGTTGCCTGTAAAATAAAAATAAACCCTAAGCTAGCTACAATGTAACTATTAGTTATATTGTAGCTAGCTTAGGGTTTATTTTATAGGTAAGTATTTAGTTTTAAATAGGAATTATTTAGTTAATTGTAGTAATTTTATTTAGATTTATTTAAATTATATTTAAGTTAGGGGGTGTTAGGGTTAGGGTAGACTTAGGTTTAGGGGTTAATAACTTTAATATAGTGGCGGCGACGTTGGGGCGGAAGATTAGGGGTTAATAAATGTAGGTAGATGGCGGCGATGTTAGGGCCGGCAGATTAGGGGTTAATAATATTTAACTAATGTTTGCGATGTGGGAGTGCGGCTGTTTAGGGGTTAATATATTTATTATAGTGGTGGCGATGTCCGGTTCGGCAGATTAGGGGTTACACAATTTATTTTAGTGTTTGCAATGTGGGGGGCCTCGGTTTAGGGGTTAATAGGTAGTTTATGGGTGTTAGTGTACTTTTTAGCACTTTAGTTAAGAGTTTTATGCTACGGCGTTGTAGTGTAAAACTCTTAACTACTGACTTTAAAATGCAGTACCAGGCTTGACAGGAGAGGGTCTACCGCTCACTTTTGGTCAGACTCGTAATACTGGCGCTATGCAAGTCCCATTGAAAATATAGGATACGCAATTTACATAAGTGGATTTGCGGTGTTTCCGAGTCTGTAAATTCAAGAATCGTAATACCAGCGAGCGTTAAAAAGCCGGCCAACGCTGCTTTTTAAGCCTAACGCGAGACTCGTAATCTAGCCGAAAGTTACCTGTAAAATAAAACCCAACCTGTCTTACACTAAAACCTAAAATTACACTAAAATTAAATAAATTAAATTAAAAAAATACATTTATCTAAATTACGGAAAATAATAAACACTAAATTACACAAAATAAAAAATTAATGATCAAATATTTAAACTAATTACACCTAATCTAATAGCCCTATCAAAATAAAAAAGTGCCCCCAAAATTAAAAAAAAAACCCTAGCCTACACTAAACTGCTAATGGCCCTTAAAAGGGCTTTTTGCAGCACATTGCCCCAAAGAAATCAGCTCTTTTACCTGTAAAGAAAAATACAAACAACCCCCCAACAGTAAAACCCACCACCCACACAACCAACCCCCCCCAAAAAAAACGACCTAAAAAACCTAAGCTCCCCATTACCCTGAAAAGCGCATTTGGATGGGCATTGCCCTTAAAAGGGTATTTAGCTCTTTTGCGTTGCCCAAAGTCCATAATCTAAAAATAAAACCCACCCAATAAACCCTTAAAAAAAAAACTAACACTAACCCCTAAAGATCCACTTACAGTTTTTGAAGACCGGACATCCATCCTTAACGAAGCCGGGAGAAGTCTTCATCCAAGTGGCAAGAAGTCGTCCTCCAGACGGGCAGAAGTCTTCTGCCAGACGGCATCTTCTATCTTCATCCTTCTGACACGGAGCGGCTCCAACTTCAATACATCCGGCGCGGAGCATCCTCTTCTTCTTTCGATAGTTCTTGAAGAATGAAGGTTCCTTTAAATGACGTCATCAAAGATGGCGTCCCTTGAATTCCAATTTGGCTGATAGAATTCTATCAGCCAATCGGAATTAAAGGGTAAAAAATCCTATTGGCTGATGCAATCAGCCAATAGGATTGAGCTTTAATTCTATTGGCTGATCCAATCAGCCAATAGGATTGAGCTTGCATTCTATTAGGGGTTAATAGCTTTAGTATAGTGGCGGCGACATTGGGGGCAGCAGATTAGGGGTTAATAACAGTAATGTAGGTTGCGGCGATGTTAGGGACAGCAGATTAGGGGTTAATAAGTGTATGTAGGTGGCAACGACATTGGGGCAGCAGATTAGGGGTTAATAAAATTTACTAGTGTTTACGATGAGGGAGTGCAGCGGTTTAGGGGTTAATATGTTTATTATAGTGGCGGCGATGTCCAGAGCGGCAGATTAGGGGTTAATAATTTCATTTTAGCGTTAGCGATGCGGGAGTGCCTCGGTTTAGGGGTTAATAGGTAGTTTATGGGTGTTAGTGTACTTTGTAGCACTTTAGTTATTAGTTTTATGGTACAGCTTTGTAACGTAAAACTCATAGCTACTGACTTTCAGTTTACGGTACGGATCTTGTCGGTATAGGCTGTACCGCTCACTTTTTGGCCGGACAGGCAAACTCGTAATACCGGCGCTATGGAAGTCCCATTGAAAAAGGACTTTTTAAAAAGTGCGGTAGTTAAGTTGCGTGACAGACAAAAAAAGTGTGCGGTACAGCTGTGCCTACAAGACTCATAATAGCAGCGGTAGGGAAAAAGCAGCATTATGAGGCTTTTTCAGTCATAACGCAAAACTCGTAATCTAGCCGAAAGCAAATTAGATAAAAAAGTAAATTAGAATAATGTTTAAAATTGTATTCTCTATCTGAATCATGAAAGAAAAATTTGGGGTTTAATGTCCCTTTAAACATGTTTTTTTGCATGAAAAAAGGTTATGTTAAAACTGTTTATTTAAATTTTGAAGCTGTTTGTGTACAAATGGACCATAAGAACTGATTTCTTTATTGGTAGAAAGTAGTCTTACAAGGGGAAAAAATATCTAATAAAATAAACATCTGTTAAAAACTAAAACACAAACCCAGAACCTTTAATAGCTTTCAAAATGCCCTCTTTTAGATGTAACAAAAATTGACTTTAATGTAATTGTATGTAATTAATCATGATTATGATCTGAAATAAATTAGAAATAAAGAGCAGAACATAACTGTCAAATAATTATTTCTTTGTTTTGCGTTTATGAGCTAAGATATTACTCTACAAGCTTGAGCTTTGTGGCATATGTAAGTAAAAATAAATGATAAAAACATAAATTATGTTTACCTGATAATTTCATTTCCATCGTTACGAGGAGAGTCCACGGCTTCATTCATTACTTGTGGGAAATACAGAACCTGGCCACCAGGATGAGGCAAAGACACCCCAGCCAAAGTCTTAAATTATTTCCCCCACTCCCCTCATCCCCTAGACCTTTTGCCAAGGGAACAAGGAACAGTAGGAGAAATATCAGGGTATAAAAGGTGCCAGAAGAAAAAAAGTAAAGAAACTTAGGTTCACCCAACTCTCCTTGTAACGATTGAAATAAAATTATCAGGTAAGCATAATTTATGTTTTCCATCTAATACGAGGAGAGTCCACGGCTTCATTCATTACTTGTGGGAAACAAATACCCAAGCTCTAGAGGACACTGAATGAAAAACGGGAGGGTAAAAAGGAGGCGGACCCTATTCTGAGGGCACCACAGCATGCAAAACCTTTCTCCCAAAAGCTGCTTCAGCTGAAGCAAAAACGTCAAATTTGTAAAACTTTGTAAAAGTATGTTAGGAGGATCAGGTAGCTGCCTTACAAATCTGCTCCATAGAGGCCTCATTCTTAAAGGCCTAAGAAGAAGCCACAGCTCTAGTTGAGTGAGCCGTAATCCTCATAAGCCCAACGAATCATGCTCCTCAGCCAAAATGATAGGGAAGTAGAAGAAGTCTTCTGCCCCTTGTGCTTCCCCGAATAGACAACAAACAAAGCTGAAGTTTGTCTGAAATTCTTCGTAGCCTGAAGATAGAATTTCAAAGCTCGAACCACATCCAAGTTATGAAGTAACCATTCCTTCGAAGAAGAAGGTTTAGGACACAAGGAAGGAACCACAATCTCCTGATTAATATTGCAATCAGAAACCCCCTTAGGGAGAAATCCCAGTCCAGTGCGGACAGCCTTATCTGCATGGAAAACTAGGTAAGGAGGATCACATTGCAAGGCCGCTAATTCAGACACTCTGCGTGCCAAAGCAATGGCCAGTAGAAATAAAAACTTCCAAGACAGAGTCTTAATATCAAGAGAATGCATAGGCTGATCCTGGATAGAGCCTGAACAAAAAACTGAATATCAGGGAGCTCAGCGAGCTTCTTGTGTAACAGCACAGATAGAGCCAAAATCTGTCCCCTTAAGTCCCTTCTCCAGACTGTCCTGGAGGAAGGAAATAATTCTGGATACCCTGACCCTATACCAGGAATATCCATGAGATTCACACCAGAGTAAGTAGGTCCTCCACACCTTATGATAGATTTGACGGGTGACCGGCTTTCTGGCTTGAATGAGAGTATCAATCATCCTCTCAGAAAAAACCCTTCTAGCTAAGACTAAGCATTCAATCTCCACGCAGTCAGCCTCAGAGAATCTAGATTCTGATGCAGAAAGGGGCCCTGTACCAGCAGATCCCTGCGACAGGGCAACCTCCATGGAGGGGACGATGACATCCCCACTAGGACCGCAAACCATGTCCTCCACGGCCACGATGGAGCAATCAGAATAGTTGATGCTTGCTCCTGTTTGATGCATGCCACTACATGAGGTAGAAGTGGCAATGGTAGAAATATGTATACTAGGTTGAATCCCCAAGGCACTGCTAAGGCATCTACCTGTTCTGCCTGAGGGTCCCTGGACTGTGACCCATATCTGGGTAGCTTGAAGTTGATGCCATGAGATCTATCTCCGGAGTCCCCCTACTGTTACAAATCTCTGCAAACACTTTGGGGTGAAGAGACCTTTACCCCGGATAAAATGATTGTCTGCTGAGAAAGTCCGCTTCCCAGTTGTCCACACCCGGGATGGGGATCGCTGATAGCGAGCATTCATGTGCTTCCGCCCACTCCAGAATCCGAGATACTTCCCTCATGGCCAGGGAGCTTCTCGTTCCCCCCTGGTGGTTGATGTAGGCCACCAAGGTAATTTTGTCTGACTGGAATCTGATGAACTTGGACGGACACAGGAGAGGCCAAGCCACCAGAGTATTGAAGATAACCCGAAGTTCCAGGATGTTGATCGGGAGAAGAGACTCCTTCCGATTCCACCTGCCCTGTGCCTTCCTGGCACCCCAAACTGCTCCCCAATCCGAAAGACTCGCATACGTAGTCACAATCTCCCAAGATGGTCTGAGGAAGGAAGTTCCCTGGGACAGCCGGTCTGGACGGAGCCACCAAGAGAGAGACTCCCTCGACCCGTTGTCCAGAGAGATCAGTTGGGACAGGTCCGAATGATCGCCGTTCCACTGCCTCAGCATGCAAAGCTGAAGAGGCCGGAGATGGAATCTGGCAAATGGAATGACATCTATAGTGGATACCATGAGCCCAATCACCTCCATGCACCGGGCCACTGATGGCCTTGAGGAGGATTGGAGGGCAAGACAACTGGAGACAATCTTGCATCGTCTCTTGTCTGTTAGGAATATCTTCATGGCAATGGAGTCTATTATCGTGCCCAGGAACTCCACTCTGGTACTGGGAACCAGAGAACTCTTTCCTGAGTTTACCATCCATCCATGAGATTGCAGAATAAGGAGTAGAGCACTTGAGTGTTCCTCTGCCAGCTGGCAGGACGGAGCCTGCACCAGAATGTCATCCAGATAAGGAGCCACTGCTATCCCTCTGGTTCTCGCCACTGTGAGAAGAGCTCCCAGAATCTTTGTGAAGATTCTTGGAGCAGTAGCCAGCCCGAAGGGAAGAGCTACAAACTGTAAGTGCTGATCCAGAAAGGCGAACCTTAAGAACCTGAAGTGATCCTTGTGTATTGGCACATGAAGGTAAGCGTCCTTTAAGTCTATCGTAGTCATAAACTGACCCTCTTGAACTAGGGGCAGTATAGACCTTATCGTCTCCATTTTGAACGGAACCGACAGAAACTTGTTTAAGCACTTTAGGTCTACAATTGGGCGAAACGTGCCCTCCTTCTTTGGTACCATGAAAAGGTTTGAATAGTACCCTAGACCCCTTTCTGCTAGAGGTACCGGTACAATTACTCCTAGAGAGGAGAGATCCCTCACGCACTCTAGAAAGGCAATCCGTTTCTCTGGATTTGATGAGAGATTTGACAAGAGGAATCTGCCCCTGTTAGGATGAATCCTCAGACACTTCTCTGCCATCCTCCTGTGACGAAAGGCAAAGAATGACTGGGGAATGAGGGGAGTTGGGAAGGTATTTAAGTATTTGACTGGGGTTTCTTTGCCTCCTCCTGGTGGCCAGTTTCTGTATTTCCCACAAGTAATAAATTAAGCCGTGGACTCTCCTCGTATTAGATGGAAAACGCATTTATTATGGTTGAATGTATTAGAAGTGCACTTAAAACCGTTGTAATCAGCCACGGGTTTCATTTACTGAGAGCTTCATGTACAGCACACGCACACACGTGTGCATGTATGCACCACATGTACATGCATGCGCACATGCTTGCGCACACACACATATAAATCAGGTATGTCAGTGACCAAGGGCTAAGGGAAAGCCTGAAACATGTTTGGCATAATGCTCTAACCAAAGTTCAGGCCTTTACTTTGGATCCACATTGTTTTTACGCCTTTCTGTTTTTAAAATGTATTGGAATAAAGATTTTTTTTTACTTTTTTGGATGAGTGTCAACTATAGAAGTGCGGGATTACAAGGTATACACACATATAAATATATAAATATGTGTCTGCGTGTGTGTGTTTGATTAAGTTAAAAATCAAAGGTTAAAAAGCTTGGCATCATCCTACAGTCAGGCACTTATATACATACTATATATATATATATATAATTTAAATTATGGTTTAGAGAAATGTACGAGATTAAAATCCTCCATTTCATAAAAGTGAATTAACAGAAATTATTGCATAGGCAATTAGCACATCTAGGCAAGTATCCCTGCTAATTTATAGAACAAAATAAATGTAATCATTTGTAAAGCTCAATCATTCATTGCAGAAATAAAAAATAAAATGAATTACTTTATCTTGCATTGCTCTTGGTTTTGCATCTGAATTGCATAGCTACTCTCATATGTACATTTGCATATCTTACCTGTGAGACGCGAGTCAAGCAAATCTTTTTTAGTCTCCACTATGATTTCAGGAAGTTTGGATATAGGAACACATACATCTGTAGCATAACCCTAAAAAACAAGTTTCTTATGTTAACAAAATTATTCCAGGTACAATGTTAGATAATACTCATATCTTCAACATTTTGTTTTAACTGAAAAGAGGGGCTGCAAGATGAATTAGGGAGACCCATGGGCTAAGTGCATGGTGGGTCAGATACAGAATTGGGGCATTCTCACTAGAACATTAAAAAGAACTATATAAAAAAAAAATGAAAACCATAGTCCCTATTCAAACCAAGGGGGGGAGTAAGGTATTAAAGGGACAGTCTACTCCAGAATTTTACTGTTTAAAAAAGATAGATAATCCCTTTATTACCCATTCTCCAGTTTTGCACAACCAGCACATATTAATATTATTATACTTTATTTATGAAGCGCTAACATATTCCGCAGCGCAGTCCATGGATATAATTCATTTAAATAAAACAATAATATAAAACGTTTAAGAGACAGGACATAAAATTACAAACACATACAGGAGGAATTGAAGGCCCTATTCCTGTGGAAACTTACAGCCTAGAAGGGTAGGAGGTTGAGAAAGAGGAGGTGAGGACTGCAAGACTGAGAAAGATGTTAATGCAGAGTTAGATGAGGGAAATGTTAGGTAAGTGAAATTAATTTATTACTGAGTTGGGTGGTAGGCTTCCCTGAACAGAAAAGTCTTCAGAGAGCATTTAAAAGAAGAAAGATTAGGGCAAAGCCTGAGAGCACGAGGGAGAGTGTTCCAGAGGGTAGGTGCTGCACGACAGAAGTCCTACAGTCTAGCATGGGAAGAGGTGATAGTTGAAGATGAAAGGAGCAGGTCATTGTTGGATCTTAGTGGGCGGGCTGGACTATACTTGTTGATTAGAGAGGATAGGTAGAGGGAAGCGGTGTTGGTGAGCGCTTTGGTTGGTGAGTATTAATATACTTTTTACCTCTGTGATTACCTTGTATCTAAGCCTCTGCAGACTGCCCCTTATCTTAGTTCTTTTGACAGACATTCATTTTAGCCAATCAGTGCTGACTCTTAAATAACTCCACGGGAGTGAGCACAGTGTTATCTATATAACAAACATGAACTAGCAGTGTCTAACTGTCAAAAAATGTCAAAATGCACTGAGATAAGAGGCAGTTTAACAGCTTAGAAATTAGCTTATGAGCCTACCTAGGCTTAGCTTTCCACAAAGAATACCAAGATAGCAAAGCAAATGAAATTATGAAAGTTTAATTTTGACTAGGCTGTCCCTTTAAGAAATGTTATCCACTCCACTACCTTAATTCAACCTTAATTTTCTATTCCCCCCCCCTCTCCTAAGTTTATGTATATGGTTTATGACCTGGAAGCAAAGCTGACTAACAGTACCATTTGTACAAAATGTTTAAAAAATAGTTATTTTTAATGTTGTAGTAAGCTCATTGTACCACAGCATTGAGTTGTGTGTAATGAAAGGGTTAAAAGCCCAAATTAAATGGGAGTAATCTAATTGGACTAAGAAAACTATTTAAAGGGACATGAAACACTTTCAAGATTTAGATAGGACATACAATTTTAAGCAATTTGCCAATTTACTTCTATTATCAAATCTGCTTAATTCCCTTGATAACCTTTGCTGAAGGAGCAGCAATGCACTGAAATGCCAGCCAATGGCAAATGTGTGCAGGCGCCAATCACCAGCTAGCTCCCACCACTAGTGTAGAATATGCACATATTATTTTTCAACAAGGCATACCAAGAGAATAAAGTACATTTGAAAATAGAAGTGAATTTAAAAGTGTCTTAAAATAACACGCTCTAGTTGAATCATGCAAGTTTAATTTTGAATTTGCTTACCCCTTTAGTTGTGTAAAGTATACCTGTTAAAATAAGCATGATTAAGGACCATGTAGGTCTGAAACAGTGCTGATTTTGGCCAAGAGTATAAGTGGAGCGCAAAAGTTTGCTCAAGAGCGATATCGGGTTTTTGCGTTCATTTGCGCAAAAGTTAAATTGCGCTCGTATTACAAGTTAAAAGTAAACGCGATTGCTAGAGCGCAATTGAAGTCACCGCTCGTCAGGTTAATGCGACCTCAGAGCTCTGGTTAACTGTTTTGCAAAACAAAAAAGTGTCACAAAACAAATCAAAAATACATTATAAAGTACAGTTACACTTATAAAAACACCATCTAATAAAAAATATTTAAAAAAATATTGCACCCAAAAATTATAAGGGCTCAAAAATATGAGATGTCATGTATTAGGGAAAAAAAGGCAGGCAAAGGGCTTTAACATTGACATACATACATATACATGTCTAAAGATGTATATGTATGTGTGTATATATGTCATATATATATACATATATATATATATATATATACTGTATATATTTATGTCTATATATTTATACATATGTAATTATATGTGTATATATGTATTACAGACATATATACACATATAAACACATCAAAACATGTGTACATATATATAGACATATATAGAAGTGCACTGGAGCCCTTTGCAGTTAAAGTGAAGGTCAATTTGGATGAATTAGTGCCAGGTTTTTAATAAACTTATTAAAAACAAGGGCACTTTAATTCATCAAAATTGACATTTCACTCCTTTTCTCCAAAAATTTACCTTTTAATCCTGAAAGCCGATCCAGCGATTCCCCCGGCCGTCGGAAGCCTCTTCATACGTCATAAATGACGAATCCGGTTTCCTCCAATCGCGGCTTTCCCCCCAGGGGGATTATGGCCTGATGCCACCCGTGATTGGAGGAAGCTGGATTCGTCATTTTGGACCCGCGAAGAGGGCTTGCACCATTTTTGTATATGTTTATATACAAAAATAAACATAAATGAACAACTTTGCATACATTTTCAACTCTGCAGCTGGCATAGCAAGTCATTGGAAACACATTAAAGAAAAACTATTTTACAGTAAACTGTCCCTTTAAGAGTCCATTTTTTTGTACAGAATGTACTAGACAGCTGGTTGAAATACTGGAGTGTCCAATTCAATACAGTAACCTGGTAACCCTAATGACTAATTTGTCACCATGACTATCATTCTCATACTAGAGTTCAAAGGTTACAGCATTTACCTGTGTTCCAATGCACATTTTAGTGAGCACTCTAGTTTGGTTTGACTTAAAAAGATCTGTGTTTTTAAATTAACGCTTTACACCCACCTTATGTCCCTTTCACTAGTTTGTATATTTAAGAGCCTCTATAAAGTTACAGTATTTGGGTAACTAGCTCCATAAAGCAGTTAAGCTAAATAAATAACTATTGGCCAGGATCATCTCTTACCCTGGATCCTGGGCGCAGTGCGAGTGCAGCGTACCATGCATTATGTCGTGCTGTCCACAGCTTGTTTCTTTCTTCCTGGTCTTTTGCCCATGTGAAGTCAGATCCACCATTCAACTGAGTTATTTCTTCTAGAAAGTGAGAATAATATTAATTATTAAAGGGACATGAAACACAAAAAAATTATAATTTCATGATTGAGATAGAGAATACATTTTTAAACAACATTCCAATTTACTTCTATTGTCTAATTTGCTTCATTCTTTAGATATCCTTTGTTGAAGACATAACAATGCACATGGGTGAGTCAATCACACGAGGCATCTATGTGCAGCCACCAATCAGCAGCTACTATGCCTATTTAGATATGCTTTTCAACAAAGGATATCAAGACGATGAAGAAAATTAGATAATAGAAGTAAATTGGAAAGTTGTTTAAAATTGCCTGCTCTTTCTAAATTATGAAAGAAAAAATTTGGGTTTGATGTCCGTTTAAATTAAGATACAAATGAAATAATATTCAACATATTAATTTTGCTACCAGATACAACTCATCACCTGAGATATAGAAAGTTTAAAGGCACACTGTACTATAAAATATGTTCCAAATTACTTGTTATATCTAATGCAGAGTTTAAAATGCATGGGAATTGTTTTTCCTTCTTGTTTATTTTGTATTTGAAATAGCTATTTTTGCTCATTAAAACTATTACCTTTTGTTCTCAATGACATGCCTGAATAACTGGGCTGAGCCTGCAGGTAAAGCAGACCTGCTAATGTTATCAATGTCTAATCACACAGCCTAAATAGTTAGGTATTTCAATTCTTATTATGGCTGAGGGGTTCAATGAGCACAGTCAGCTATTTCACATAGAAAATAATCCTACCACCCACTGGGAGATTAATTAGTGCTATTGGTCCCTTATCAAGCTGTCAACTTACCTGCATTCGCCGCACCAATACGCTCGCCTAAGATCACCTAACATCGCTGCCGCGGACCTGAATACGTTCTCCAAAATTACCAAAAAATATGTCAAAAAGCTGTGCACCGACACTTTGAACCACCTAACAGATCTTTAAACTTGTGGTCTTTTTAATGCCTGAGGTGTGTCACAGTACTAGCCACTATGGAACCGCAATTATCGTACTCCGCTGTCAGAGAACTTCTAGAAGAGCATGGGAGAAAGTTATGTAAGAGACTTGATGCCCTTATTTGTATGTCTCAAGCAATGCGCATGCATAGTGACGGCCTCATGGTGGAGCACAATGCGGTGCAGGAACCGCAGAGCAGCATGGCGCTTGCAGCTCCTCAAGTCTGCTCTTTTCCGTTGATGCTGACAGGCACAGACCCTGGGACTACGTCTCTCTCAGCTAGCATGCATATGCGGTCACTAGCAGCTTATCCCAAGGAGGAGGAGGACTGTGGGGTGACAGTCACTGAGAGTCTGGTGCTACAACGAAACACATTTCTTGCAGCTCTCCACACAGACTTCTCTCAGCCGCTGGCTGGTACGGCTCTCAGAGTGCCTTTGGGGTTGGACTATCCACACTCGCTCCGACTAAACGGCTGTGAGAGCTGGCAGATCCTACAGATTCTCCAAGTTAGATCATCATGGCATCACGCTTCCCAGAGTCTCCGGTCTGGCATCGGATAAGTGAGGGGTTGTATCTTTGAGGATGTGTTGATGTCTGAGGGGATTGCCATAGCTGAGACACTCTCTCTATGTATATAATTGATGTTCCCAAATAATATACTATGATGCTTGTTGCAGCTTGTTATGAAGGCCCTAGGGCCTGATATTTGGACTTGCACTCTGTACTTGCTCATTTGCCCAGATTAAGCTTTTATGCTATATAATTATACTGCTCACTGTTACCATGTTTCTCATTCCTATGGGCCTTGTTCTCAGTGGATTGTGTTTTTCACTATTGGGACCTTCATATTAAGAAAGTACCTGCTAATTTATGTAATTTTTTTTCTTTTCCCCACCCCGCTTCTATGTTTTTTTCTTGTTAAGTTCTATCAATTCCACCTGTGCCCCCTATGTTGATTTGGGTCTAACTGTTTGTACCTCACAAACCCATTAGTTCCTAATTGAATTATTATAACTGGTTTTTGAACGCTATCTATAAGGCTGTTTAGCCTTCTACTACTTAATACCCAGTGTTTATAGCCCCTTTATAACCATAATCCTGCTGGAGGGGCAGTTGCTCTGCTATTCTGTAATTTCTCTGAGGTTTTCTATTATACTCTATGGATCAGAGCTATGTCTATGATTATTTACAAATGTTTTCTATTATATTTAAGCTAACATATTGGGCCTCTACTGAGACTCAGTCACTATTTCTTTTATATGCTATTGTCAGAGGTCCATAGTCTAATATTACAGAACTACTCTGTACAGGTTCCAAAGAGGATTATTCTGCCTAAAATTCCCCTGATGTCCCTTGTAAAGATTATATCACATTAAGCTAGTAATCAAGTTAATTATAACGCATAGCCATATGTTGAACATAATGCCCCTAGAGTCTGTCTTATGTGATATTTTGGAACTCCTGACTACACATAGTGCCAAATGAGAATGTTCCCCTAGCATTATTGTAGTCCCCTCTAGAAAATTTGTAGTCTCCTGTCTTGTGAGAGAGCGCATTTTTGAGGAGTGCTCTCATACCAAATATACTTTCAGTTGCATAGCCCCTAAGGAAGGGGACTCTATCACCAGCCCTGGATCCGACCCCCCCCTTATTGTGTGGTTTGGGATAAACAGCTTATCCTCCACACTTCCTATTTGACAGAGTTATGAAGTCTCTGTCCTATCCGTGGGGCCTTTTCTTTGGATTGTACCTACATGTGTGTATGACTGACTCTTCCGGATCTTATTATTGTTAGTTCTATCGTGACTATTATTTTGTGTTCTAAAGCCTGCAAATTGTTCACTCTTGTTACTTTTGTATACATATCAGTTCATATATATATTTAATGTAAGTGATAGATTCCTTGTTAAGATACATAGAAGCTAGAGGATCTAAGGTTACCAACATAAGTGTTTCCCGAGTTCTTCATAGAATGAGATCTTGTTGGAGCGAGTGCTGATCAACAAAGGAGGAATAATACTGCTATGTTTACATATATACTCTCTCATAAATATCCTATGTTAACTCTCGTACCTTCAATTTATTTAAACGTTAACCTGCAGAAAAGTTAGCAGAAGATAGCTTCATGATCTTCTTTATGTGACTTAGACTGTAACTGTTGTTTCTTGTGCCCATGTTGAACCAACTTGTAATTTTATGTTGCTTATATTTTATTCATATCACTGTGTTGTGTTATGTATTGTCTAATATCTCTTGAAGATGCTTAAGCGGGTTTTGTCTGAGTATGATATCACTGTCTTAATGGTGTGTCTTCCTCTATACCCTAATTTTCAGATCCCATGGGTGGATCTCTGGTACATTGATGACACTATGCAGATACAACAATAAAATGAGGTGCAATTTTGAAGGGTAATTTTTGGTACAGGCTAGGCGAGATGTGATTTCCTGCTTGTTGATGTTTTGCACTATGCAACCAAGATCTCATGTATTAATGTACTTGTGATGTTGCCCTTTAATTTGTAATTGTTATGAGTTTGTTTGGATTACCTCAATAAAAACATTTAAAAAAAAAAAAAAAAAAAAAAGCTGTGCACCAAGTACGGGGCGATGAGCAGCGGACTGTTGTTAACTAACAGTCATTGATCTCGCTGCTCTTCGGCTTTTTCACAGCTTTATTGGTACCCTTTCACTAAGCACCCACACTATACTATACTGTTTACCCCCTATACCGCTGCTCCTGGAGCCCACCGCAGCTAAATAAAGTTATTAACCCCGAAAACCGCCGCTCCCGGAGCCCACCGCAACTCTAATAAATGTATTAACCTCTAAACCGCCGCTCACGAACCCCACCACCACTTACATTATATTTATTAACCCCTAATCTACCCCCCCTACACCGCCGCAACCTACATTATATTTATTAACCCCTAATCTGCCCCCCTACACTGCCGCCACTATATTAAATTTATTAACCCCTAAACCTAAGTCTAACCCTAACCCTAACACCCCCTAACTTAAATATAATTTAAATAAATCTAAATAAATATTCCTAGCATTAACTAAATTATTCCTATTTAAAACTAAATACTTACCTGTGAAATAAACCCTAAGATAGCTACACTATAACTAATAATTACATTGTAGCTATCTTAGGATTTATTTTTATTTTACAGGCAAATTTGTATTTATTTTTTGGATGAGGACTTCTGCCCGTCTGGAGGACCACTTCGCCCGGCTTCGTTGAGGACTTCAGCCCGGTTGGGTGAAGACTTCTCAAGGTAAGGTGATCTTCAAGGGGTTAGTGTTAGGTTTTTTAAGGGGGGATTGGGTGGGTTTTAGAGTAGGGTTGGTTGTGTGGGTGGTGGGTTTTAATGTTGGGGGGGTATTGTACTTTTTTTTCAGGTAAAAGAGCTGATTACTTTGGGGCAATGCCCCGCAAAAAAGCCCTTTTAAGGGCTATTTGTAATTTAGTGTAGGGTAGGGCTTTTTTTTTATTTTGAGGGGGCTTTTTTATTTTGTTAGGGGGATTAGATTAGGAGTAATTAGTTTAAAAATCTTGTAATTATTTTATTATTTTCTGTAATTTAGTGTTTGTTTTTTTTGTACTTTAGATAATTTTATTTAATTTTATTTAATTGTAGTTAATTGTAGTTAATGTAGGTAATTAATTTAATTATAGTGTATAGTGTAGTGTTAGGTGTAATTGTAACTTAGGTTAGGTTTTAGGGCAGATTAGGGGTTAATAAGTATAATGTAGGTTGCGGCGGTGTAGGGGGCGGTAGATTAGGGGTGTTTAGACTCGGGGTACATGTTAGGGTGTTAGGTGTAAACGTTACTGGTTTTCTACCATAGGAATCAATGGGATATCGGGCAGCAGCGAACATAAGCTTTCGCTGCTTTCAGACTCCCATTGATCCCTATGGCATCCGCCGCCGGATTGAAAACCAGGTACGCTGGGCCGGAAAAGTGCCGAGCGTACCTGCTAGTTATTTGATAACTAGCAAAAGTAGTCAGATTGTGCCGAACTTGCATTCGGAACATCTGGAGTGACGTAAGCATCAATCTGTGTCGGACTGAGTCCGGCGGATCGTATGTTACGTCACTAAATTCTACTTTTTCCGGTCTGTAGGGTTTGATAACTAAGGCAAATCAGGCTTACCACAAATACGCTGCGGAATTCCAGCGTATTTGCGGTTGACAGCTTGATAAATAGAGGCCATTGTCTCATGTTTAAATAGTTTTTCTACAGATAATACCTTTCTTATTCAAATTTTCAGTCAAGGTGGTGGTTTATACAGGCAAATCAGTTATTTCAAATAACAAAATGAAGGTAAACAAGCTGTTTGCAAACAATTAAATACACTCCAGCAGGTAAAATGGACCATTGGAAACAAATTAAAAGGGTGAAGAGTGTACAATGACCCTTTAAGTAAGGCATCTATGTACGGAGAGCATGATGTTTTAAGCAACATAGGTAAAGGCAGAAATGCAAATCTGACCCATATTTAAATCATAATTCTGAAAAAAACATACGTATTCCTGTATGTATGTAAAGCAAGTATAAACATAACAATTATACAGGCAAAAGATATATTCCCAAACGTGATTGAAAGAAAACACAAAAAAGATGCGAACCTTTTGTACTTTAACAAATAATTCCTGAAGGAAAACTGTACTGTAGAACTCCATATTTGTCTGGTCTTTAGAGATAGACAAATCAGTAGACATGTGCAATTCGGTTCGATTCGGAAATTCGGCAAATTCGGAGATTCGGATCGAACCGAATTTCCGAATTAAAATACTGCCGAATTTATTCAGATTTATTCAGTAGATTCGGATGGCCATGGATTACACTAGTATTGTACAGTATATTAGGTTATATCACTTTGCTATGGGTTACACCTAATATACAGTACATAATACTAGTCTAATCCCACCTAACACTTACCGAAATTCCGAATTTCCGAACCGAATCGAACCGAATCCAGCCGAATTTATTCGAATCCGAATGAATCCGAAACAAATCCGAACCGAATTTATTCGAATCCGAATGAATCTGAAACAAATCCGAACCGAATTGATTCAAATTTTTCCGAATTCGAATCGCTCCGAACCGAAATTCTAAAAAATCCGAATCGATCCGAACCGAATTTTTTCGCCATGCACATGTCTACAAATCAGTTCATATGGTTACCAGCGGGAACCTGTCTTTATGTAATAATATGTCTGCACTGGTCTCCTGGTATTAAATTGTTCTTGTAGTCTGTTCTTTTATTACACCTCCTGCTTGTTGTCTGTAGCTAAGAACCTGAGCCTTAACCCAGCTGACTGCCTCAATTTTTGCAGTCTTCATATGATAATGATAATAAGCCACGTGATGTTATTTTGAACTGAATACAGACCTATCACTTAATCAGTCTTTGTAACTCTTCCTCCAAGCTCAAAAAAGCCCTTCTATGCACACTGGTCTCGTTTCTGAAAGTCTTCAGAGAGCTGAATGGATTGTTATGTGCACTGTTTATTTCGTACCTGTCTGTTGAACTTGTTCCTCCAGACCGCGCTCAGTCCCATGGAATTCCAAAAAGAGAGTGGGTAATACTGGGTAGTTCAGTCTGTTAAATTTGTTACATGCATCAATCATGACGTCATCTAGAAATTCTAAAGGAATACACTCAAATAAATTATTGCTATCCAGCAAACAGCAAACAATTATCTCTTCCCTATTCAATTTAGGGATATCTAGTATGTCAATGAAGACAACACATTTCCAGTTAAATAACATACAGCTAGAATACGAGTTTTGCGTTATGAGTGAAAAAGCACTGTTATACTTCATAACGATGCTTTTTACCCTAACGCCGCTATTACAAGTCTTGTAGGTATTGGTGTACCGCACACCTTTTTGGCCGTCAGGCAACGTCAGTACCGCACTTTAAAAAAAGTCCTTTTTCAATGGGACTTTAATAGTGCCGGTATTACAAGTTTTGCTGGAGGCCAAAAAGTGAGCGGTACACCCTAACAAGTTTCGTACCGCCATCTAAAGTCAGTAGTTATGAGATTTACGTTACAAAGCTGTAGCATAAAACTCATAACTAAAGTGTTAAAAAGTACACTAACACCAACAAGCTACCTATTAACCCCTAAACCGAAGCCCTCCCACATCACAGATACTAAAATAAATTTATTAACCCCTAATCTGCTGCTCCGGACATCACTGCCACTATAATAAACCTATTAACCCCTAAACCGCTGCCCTCCCGCTTTGCAAACACTATTTAAAGATTATTAACCCCTAATCTGCCGTCCGCCCACACCGCTGCAATAATAAAACTATTAACCACTAAACCGCAAGCCCCCCACAACGAAATATACTAAAATAAACTATTAACCCCTAAACCTCTGGCCTCCCACATCACTACATAAATATATTAACCCCTAACCCTAACGTAACCCTAAGCCTAAGTCTAACCCTAACAACCCCTAACTTAAATATAATTAAAATAAATCAAAATTAAACTTTTTATTACCTAAATAATTTCTATTTAAAACTTAATACTTACCTATAAAATAAAACCTAAGCTAGCTACAAAATAAATAATAGTTACATTGTAGCTAGCTTAGATTTTATTTTTATTTCACAGGTAAGTTTGTATTTATTTTAACTAGGTAGACTAGTTAGTAAATAGTTATTAACTATTTACTAACTACCTAGCTAAAATAAATACCTGTGAAATAAAACCTAACCTGCCTTACAATAAAACCTTACATTACAATAAAAAACAAATAATTAATAAAATACAATTATCTAAATTACAAAAGAAAATAAACACTAAATTACACAAAATAAAAAAGAAATTTTCAAAAATAAAAACGAATTACTCCTAATCTAATAGCCCTATCAAAATAAAAAAGCCCACCCAAAATAAAAAAAAAAACCTAGCCTACACTAAACTGCCAATGGCCCTTAAAAGGGCCTTTTGCGGGGCATTGCCCCAAAGAAATCATCTCTTTCACCTGTTAAAAAAAAATAAAAATCTAAATAAACCTAAGCTAACCATTGCCCTGAAAAGGGCATTTGGATGGGCATTGCCCTTAAAAGGAAAGGCCATTAGCTCTTTTACATTGCCCAAACCCTAAGCTAAAAATATAACCCACCCAATAAACCCTTAAAAAACCTAACACCCCCGACGATCCACTTACAGTTTTCAAGACCGGACATCCATCCTCATCCAGGTGGCAGGTCTTCATCCAAGCGGGCAGAAGTCTTCATCCAGACGGCATCTTCTATCTTGATCCATCCGGCACGGAGCAGGTCCATCCTCAAGACATCCGGCGCGGAGCATCCTCTTCTTCCGATCGCTGCTGTAGAATGAAATTTTCCTTTAAGTGATGTAATCCAAGATGGCGTCCCATATATTCCGATTGGCTGAGAGAATTCTAGCAGCCAATAGGAATTAAAGGGACAGTCTAGTATAAATTAAACTTTCATTATTCAGATAGGACTTTTAATTTTAATCAACTTTCCAATTTACTTTTATCATCAAATTTGCTTTGTTCTCTTGGTATTCTTAGTTTAAACTAAACATAGGTAGGTGCATATGCTAATTTCTAAGCCTTTGAGGGCTGCCTCTTGTCACATGCTTTTTAAATCTCTTTCAACACAAAGAGACAGAAAGTACATGTGGGCCATATAGATAACACTGTGTTCAGGCACAGGGGGTTATTTAAGATTTAGCACAAAGCAATGCTAAATTTAAGACATTAGATAATGAACAGTCACAGTCAAGTGATCAGGGGGCGGGAAGAAGGTTCCTAGATACAAGGTAATCACAGAGGTAAAAAGAATATTAATATAACTGTGTTGTTTATGCAAAACTGGGGAATGGGTAATAAAGGGATTATCTTTCAACACAAAGAGACAGAAAGTACATGTGGGCCATATAGATAACACTGTGTTCAGGCACAGGGGGTTATTTAAGATTTAGCACAAAGCAATGCTAAATTTAAGACATTAGATAATGAACAGTCACAGTCAAGTGATCAGGGGGCGGGAAGAAGGTTCCTAGATACAAGGTAATCACAGAGGTAAAAAGAATATTAATATAACTGTGTTGTTTATGCAAAACTGGGGAATGGGTAATAAAGGGATTATCTATCTTTTAAAACAATAACAATTCTATGGTAGACTGTCCCTTTAAAGGTGAAAAAATCCTATTAGCTGTTGCAATCAGCCAATAGGATTGAGCTCACATTCTATCAGCCAATTGGAATGTAAGGGACGCCATCTTGGATGACATCACTTAAAGGGAAACTTCATTCTACAGCAGCGATCGGAAGAAGAGGATGCTCCACGCCGGATGTCTTGAAGATGGACCTGCTCCGCCGCCAGATGGATGAAGATAGAGGATGCCATCTGGATGAAGACTTCTGCCCGCTTGGATGAAGACTTCTGCCAGCTTCGATGAGGACTTCTGCCCGCTTGGATGAAGATTTCTGCCACCTGGATGAGGATGGATGTCCGGTCTTTGAAAACTGTAAGTGGATCGTCGGGGGTTAATGTTAGGTTTTTTTAAGGGTTTATTGGGTGGGTTTTATTTTTAGCTTAGGGTTTGGGCAATGTAAAAGAGCTAAATGCCCTTTAAAGGGCAATGCCCACCCAAATGCCCCTTTCAGGGCAATGGTTAGCTTAGGTTTATTTAGATAGGTTTCTATTTGGGGGGTTTGGTTGGGTGGGTGGTGGGTTTTACTGTTGGGGGGTGTTTGTATTTTCTTTAACAGGTAAAAGAGCTGATTTCTTTGGGGCAATGCCCCGCAAAAGGCCCTTTTAAGGGCCATTGGCCGTTTAGTGTAGGCTAGGGTTTTTTATTTTGGGTGGGCATTTTTATTTTGATAGGGCTATTAGATTAGGAGTAATTCATTTTTATTTTTAATAATTTCTTTTTTATTTTGTATAATTTAGTGTTTATTTTTTTGTAATTTAGATAATTGTATTTTATTAATTTAATTTATTTTATTTTATTGTAATGTTAGGTTTTAGTGTAAGGCAGGTTAGGTTTTATTTTACAGGTAAGTTTGTATTTATTTTAACTAGGTAGTTAGTAAATAGTTAATAACTATTTACTAACTAGTCTTACCTGTGAAATAAAAATAAAACCTAAGCTAGCTACAATATAATTTATTAGTTATATTGTAGCTAGCTACGTTTTTTTTTACAGGTAAGTATTTAGTTTTAAATAAGAATTATTTAGGTAATAATTGTAAGTTTAATTTAGATTTATTTTAATTATATTTAAGTTATGAGGGGTTAGACTTAGGCTTAGGGTTACGTTAGGGTTAGGGTTATGTTAGAGTTAGGTTTAGGGGTTAATATATTTATTTAGTGTTAGTGATGTGGGAGGCCAGAGGTTTAGGGGTTAATGACTTTAGTATAGTGGCAGCGACATTGGGTGCGGCAGATTAGGGGTTAATAACTGTAATGTAGGTGGCGGCGATGTTAGGGGCAGCAGATTAGTGGTGTTTAGACGTGTTTTTTATGCTAGGGTGTTAGGTTTAAACTAGGGTTGCACCAATACCATTTTTTTATGACCGAGTACAAGTACCGATACTTGTTTTCAAATACTCGCCGATACCAATTACCGATACTTTTTTTTTTAATGTCATGTGACAGTTTGCCAAGCACAATACAGACTAATTATTTAAGATTCTTTCTTTATAATTATAAAGGACTGTAATTCAAAAGACATTATGAAAAAATAAAACAGTTTTATTTGTCAAAAGTTTACTGAACATGTTTAGAAATAAAAAATATTACAATAAAATATTAAATTTAAAGGGGTGATGCAATTGGGTTGTAGGGCTGTTATATAACATCAATCTGACATTTGTATGGAGGTTCGACTCTAAGTTGAACAGTAACTTTCCACCATACTGCATGGGGCAGAAAGATATTTTTGGGCCATTTTAGCCAGAGCTTGAAATTTGTTTATTAACTGCCCAGTACTTCAGGGGTTTGTCTGAACGAGGTACAGTGATCTCTACTACAATAATACAAATAACAGCAATTTGTATTGGCAGAACAGTAGTAAACAATTTTTAGTTTAGTCTCCACTCCAGTTTAAAGTGAAATGGGAACATGCAGTATGAAAAAACGCCACAAGGTAGCATATGGGTAGGAAGTGGAGATATCGGTTTAAGTATCGGTGCATTTGCACGAGTACAAGTACTCATGCAAATACTTGGTATCGGTACCGATACTAGTATCGGTATCGGTGCATCCCTAGTTTAAACGTAACTTTTTCTTTCCCCATAGACATCAATGGGGCTGCCTCACGGAGCTTTTGTTTCCGCGATCGCAGGTGTTAGGCTTTTTTTAAGCCAACTCTCCCCATTGATGTCTATGGGGAAATTGTGAACGAGAACGTCAAAGCAGCGCTTGTATTTGGGTGAGGTATGGAGCTCAACGCAACCATATCGCCCATACATGCTAGGTTTTACAAAACCTGTAATAGCAGTGCTATAGGGAGGTTAAATACCACTGCTTTTGTGGCGGTCGTTAATTTCCCTATAGCGCTAAAAACTCGTAATCTAGGTGATAGAAATAATTTGTTTTGTGCTTTATGTGTAACATTTGCTATTTAGTCAAATCCTGAGCAATCTGTTATTCTTCTTTGAGCCACTCTATAATACTATAAGTATAAGTAAGTGCCCGAACCACATCATTAGATCTAAATAATATATGAAAAGGATATTTGGACATTATTTTCCAAACCATTTCTTAAAGAGACAATAAATACAGTAAAATGTCATACACAATCATAATAAAAAGACAATATAAAAGCACTTAGGGTATATTAATTAAGCAGAGGATGCTGCTTTTTCTGCGCGCGCCTTCTGCCTTTCCTTAACTCGTTTGCAATAATCCCAATCAGATACGATCGGGATGATTAATACCCCCTGCTAGCAGCCGATTGGTCACAAATGTGCAGGGGGCTGCATTGCACAAGCATTTCACCAGAAATGCTTGTGCAATGCTAAATGCCTTTAGACTCGCCGGAAACAGAAGTTATGAAGCAGTGGTCTAAAGACCGTTGCTTCATAACTTGTCCGTCTGCTCTGAGGCCGCAGACAGAAATCAACCCGATCAAATATGATCAGGTTGATTGACACCCCCGAATCTGCAGGGGGCGGCATTGCACAATGGTGCAATGATAAATGCAGACAGCGTATGATGTCAGCATTTATCGATGTGCAGCGGACATGATACGCTACATCATATCATGTCCGCTTGCACTATGATAAATCTACCTCTTAGTCTGAATTTCAAATGAGTAGTACATTTTTTTTCTGACAAATTTCAAAATTAGTCCCATATTCCTTCACGCCACACTATGTGACAGCCAACAGGCAATCACAAAATGCATTTACAGATATATATATATATATATATATATATATATATTGTGAACTCCTGCACATGCTAAGATACGATCAGGATGATTAATACGCCCTGCTAGCGGCAGATTGGCCGCGAATGTGCAGGGGGCTGCATTGCACAAGCATTTATCGATGCAGGGTAGACATGATTCGATATAATGAATCATGTCCGCCCAGGGTGTCATATATCTATATCTACCCCTTAGACTGAATTTCAAATGAGTAGTACATTTGTTTCTGACAAATTTCAAAATTAGTCCCATATTCCTTCACGCTGCACCATGTGACAGCTATCAAGCAATCACAAAATGCATTCACATACAGTATATATATATATATATATATATATATATATATATATATATATATATATATATATATATTGTGAACTCCTGCACATGCTCAGTAGGAGCTGCCGCCTCAGCAAGTGTGCATATAAATAGACTGTGCACATTTTGATAATGGAAGTGAATTGGAAAGGTGTTTAAAATTGCATGCTCATTCTGTTTATCAGTTAAAACATATTCACCTAGATTTAGAGTTTTGCGGCCAAAGGGGTGCGTTAGCTACACGTCTTTTTTTTCCAGCGCTGCTTCTAAACAACGCTGGTATTGAGAGTTCTCTGAATGGCTGCGTTAGGCTCCAAAAAGGGAGCGTTGAGCCGAATTTACCGCCACTTCAACCCTCAATACCAGCGTTGCTTACGGTAGCGGCTAGCTGGAAAAACGTGCTCGTGCACGATTCCCCCATAAGAAACAATGGGGCAGTTTGGGCTGAAAAAAAACTAACACCTGCAGAAAAGCAGCGTTCAGCTCCTAACGCAGCCCCATTGTTTCCTATTGGGAAACAGTTTCTAAGTCTGCACCTAACACCCTAACATGTACCCCGAGTCTAAACACCCCTAACCTTGGGGTCGATCCGATATAAAGCGTCGCCCGCAAAAGCCGGCGACGCCAATAATTGCGCGGATTTGGTATCCTATATACGGCGTAAGCTAGAAGTTACGCGCGTATATTTCTGCCGTCGCCCGCAGTTTTTTGGGCCATAGGCAGGTATACCAAACCCGCGCAGTTTGGTATCCAATATGCAGCGTAAGGATTTACGTGGCGAAAATGGAGAAAACTTACTCCATTTTCACCTCGCCACAAAAAGCAGCCGTAAGAAGCCTTACGCTGACTATTGGAGCCCCGTAACTCCCTAAACTAGCTGCTAAAATAAACCTAACACCTAACGCATGCGCAATGTCTATCTCCCTGTCAACCGCGATCTGCTAAAATAAACCTAACACCTAACGCATGCGCAATGTCTATCTCCCTGTCAACCGCGATCCCCCCCCCCCGAAATCCCTAATAAAGTTATTACCCCCTAAAACGCCGCTCCCGGACCCCGCCGCCATCTACATAAACTAACCCCCTACTGTGAGCCCCTAAAACCGCCGCCATCTACCTTATCTATCCCGTAATGTGACCCCTTACACCGCCGCCACCTATATAAAAATTATTAACCCCTAATTTAATCTACCTACCCCGCCGCCAGCTATGTTATCTATATTAACCCTAAGTATATTATAGTTAATATAGTTATTACATTATATATATTAACTATATTAACCCTAATTATATTAGGGTTAATATAGTTACTATAGTATTTATATTAACTATATTAACTCTATCTAACCCTAACACCCCTAACTATATTTATATTAAATTAATCTAATTAATTTATAAACTAAAATATTCCTATTTAAATCTAAATACTTACCTATAAAATAAACCCTAAGATAGCTACAATATAATTAATAATTACATTGTAGCTATGTTAGGGTTAATATTTATTTTACAGGTAAATAGTTAATTATTTTAACTAGGTATAATAGATATTAAATAGTTATTAACTATTTAATATCTACCTAGTTAAAATAATTACCCAATTACCTGTAAAATAAATCCTAACCTAAGTTACAAATACACCTACACTATCAATAAATTTAATAAACTACAAACATCTATCTAAAAATACAATTAAATTAACTAAACTAAATTACAAAAACAAACAAACACTAAATTACAAAAAATAAAAAAAAGATTACAAGATTTTTAAGCTAATTACACCTATTCTAAGCCCCCTAATAAAATAATAAACCCCCAAAATAACAAAAATTCCCTGCCCTATTCTAAATTAAACAAATTTCAAAGCTCTTTACCTTACCAGCCCTTAAAAGGGCCTTTTGTGGGGCATGCCCCAAAGAATTCAGCTCTTTTGCATTCAACAAATACAATCCCCCCCCCCATTACAACCCACCACCCACATACCCCTATTCTAAACCCACCCAAACCCCCCTTAAAAAATCCTAACACTACCCCCCTGAAGATCTCCCTACCTTGTCTTCACCACACCGGGCCGAACTCCTGATCCGATCCGGGCGATGTCGTCCTCCAAGCGGCAAAGAAGAAATCTTCCTCCGGCGATGTCATCCTCCAAGCGGCAAAGAAGAATTCTTCCTCCGGCGACGTCTTCCTCCAAGCGGCAGCAAAGTCTTCATTCTTCCGGCAGCATCTTCAATCTTCTTTCTTCGCTCCGCCGCCGCGGAGCATCCATCCCGGCCGACTGCTGAACTTGGAATGAGGTACCTTTAAATGACGTCATCCAAGATGGCGTCCGCCGAATTCCGATTGGCTGATAGGATTCTATCAGCCAATCGGAATTAAGTTAAAAAAATCTGATTGGCTGATTGAATCAGCCAATCAGATTCAAGTTCAATCCGATTGGCTGATCCAATCAGCCAATCAGATTGAGCTCGCATTCTATTGGCTGATAGAATCCTATCAGCCAATCGGAATTCGGCGGACGCCATCTTGGATGACGTCATTTAAAGGTACCTCATTCCAAGTTCAGCAGTCGGCCGGGATGGATGCTCCGCGGCGGCGGAGCGAAGAAAGAAGATTGAAGATGCTGCCGGAAGAATAAAGACTTTGCTGCCGCTTGGAGGAAGACGTCGCCGGAGGAAGAATTCTTCTTTGCCGCTTGGAGGATGACATCGCCGGAGGAAGATTTCTTCTTTGCCGCTTGGAGGACGACATCGCCCGGATCGGATCAGGAGTTCGGCCCGGTGTGGTGAAGACAAGGTAGGGAGATCTTCAGGGGGGTAGTGTTAGGATTTTTTAAGGGGGGTTTGGGTGGGTTTAGAATAGGGGTATGTGGGTGGTGGGTTGTAATGGGGGGGGGGGGGATTGTATTTGTTGAATGCAAAAGAGCTGAATTCTTTGGGGCATGCCCCACAAAAGGCCCTTTTAAGGGATGGTAAGGTAAAGAGCTTTGAAATTTGTTTAATTTAGAATAGGGCAGGGAATTTTTGTTATTTTGGGGGTTTATTATTTTATTAGGGGGCTTAGAATAGGTGTAATTAGCTTAAAAATCTTGTAATCTTTTTTTTATTTTTTGTAATTTAGTGTTTGTTTTTTTTTGTAATTTAGTTTAGTTAATTTAATTGTATTTTTAGATAGATGTTTGTAGTTTATTAAATTTATTGATAGTGTAGGTGTATTTGTAACTTAGGTTAGGATTTATTTTACAGGTAATTGGGTAATTATTTTAACTAGGTAGATATTAAATAGTTAATAACTATTTAATATCTATTATACCTAGTTAAAATAATTAACTATTTACCTGTAAAATAAATATTAACCCTAACATAGCTACAATGTAATTATTAATTATATTGTAGCTATCTTAGGGTTTATTTTATAGGTAAGTATTTAGATTTAAATAGGAATATTTTAGTTTATAAATTAATTAGATTAATTTAATATAAATTTAGTTAGGGGTGTTAGGGTTAGAGTTAATATAGTTAATATAAATACTATAGTAACTATATTAACTATATTAACCCTAATATAATTAGGGTTAATATAGTTAATATATATAATGTAATAACTATATTAACTATAATATACTTAGGGTTAATATAGATAATATAGCTGGCGGCGGGGTAGGTAGATTAAATTAGGGGTTAATCATTTTAATAGAGATGACGGCGGTGTAAGGGGCTTACATTAGGGGTTAATAATTTTAATATAGATGGCGGCGGTGTTAGGGGCTCACTTTAGGGGGTTATAGATATAATATAGCTGGCGGCGGGGTACGGGAGCGGCGGTTTAGGGGTTAATAACTTTATTAGGTTGCGGCGGGGTACGGGAGCGGCGGTTTAGGGGTTAATAGCATTTTTATTGTTAGGCTAGTGAGGGGGGATAGCGGATAGAGGGTTAGACAGTGCGGGCTATGTTAGGGAGGCGTGTTAGACAGTGCGGGCTATGTTAGGGAGGCGTGTTAGACAGTGCGGGCTATGTTAGGGAGGCGTGTTAGACAGTGCGGGTGTTTTAAACTTTAGTCAGGTTTTATAGGCGCCGGCAGATTCTAACGTGGCGCAAGTCACTGGCGACGCCAGAAATTTGTACTTACGCAGATTTCTGGACATCGCTGGTTTGTCAGACTTACGGCACGTTAGCATCTGACGGCGACCTATATGGGATGGCTCGAGTTGCGAGCTGAAACTGCGGGCGACGCCGGTTCCCTCGCTTGCGCCGCAAACTGCGATCGATATCGGATCGCGCCCCTTACACTTATTAACTCCTAATCTGTCGCCCCCGCTATCGCTGACACCTGCATTATATTATTAACCCCTAATCTTCTGCTCCGGACACCGCCGCAACCTACATTATCCCTATGAACCCCTAATCTGCTGCCCCTAACACCGCCGACACCTATATTATATTTATTAACCCCTAATCTGCCACCCCCCCACGTCACCACTACCTTACCTACACTTATTAACCCCTATTCTGCCGACCGGACCTCGCCGCTACTCTAATAAATGTATTAACCCCTAAACCGCCGCACTCCCGTCTCGCAAGCACTAGAATAAATTGTATTAACCCCTAATATGTCCTCCCTAACATCGCCGCCACCTAACTTCAAGTATTAACCCCTAATCTGCCAACCGGACCTCGCCGCTACTATAATAAATGTATTAACCCCTAAAGCTAAGTCTAACCCTAACCCTAACACCCCCCTAAGTAAATATAATTTTAATCTAACGAAATAAATTAACTCTGATTAACTAAAGTATTCCTATTTAAAGCTAAATATTTACCTGTAAAATAAACCCTAATATAGCTACAATATAACGAATAATTATATTGTATCTATTTTAGGATTTATATTTATTTTAGGGGCAACTTTGTATTTATTTTAACTAGGTACAATAGCTATTAAATAGTTAATAACTATTTAATAGCTACCTAGTTAAAATAATTACCAAATTACCTGTAAAATAAATCCTAACCTAAGTTACAATTAAACTTAACACTACACTATCAATAAATAAATTCAATTAATTAACTACAAGTACCTACAATTACCTACAATTAAATAAACTAAACTAAATTACCAAAAAAACAAACACTAAATGACAAAAAAAAAAAGATTACAAGAATTTTAAGCTAATTACACCTACTCTAAGCCCCCTAATAAAATAACAAAGCCCCCCAAAATAAAAAAAATTCCCTACCCTAATCTAAATTAAAAAAGTTAACAGCTCTATTACCAGCCCTTAAAAGGGCTTTTTGCAGGGCATGCCCCAAAGAAATCAGCTCTTTTGCCTGTAAAAAAAACACAATACCACCCCCCAACATTACAACCCACCACCCACATACCCCTACTCTAACACAAACCCCTCTTAAATAAACCTAACACTACCCCCCTGAAGATCTCCCTACCTTGAGTCGTGTTCACCCAGCCGGGCACCGATGGACCAAAAGAGGACATCCGGAGCGGCAGAAGTCTTCATCCTATCCGGGCAGAAGAGGACATCTGGACCGGCAGACATCTTCATCCAAGCGGCATCTTCTATCTTCATCCATCTGACGAGGAGAGGCTCAATCTTCAAGACCTCCGGCGCGGAACATCCTCTTCCTTCCGACGATAGTGGAAGGTTTATTTAAGGGGGGTTTGTGTTAGAGTAGGGGTATGTGGGTGGTGGGTTGTAATGTTGGGGGTGGTATTGTGTTTTTTTTTTACAGGCAAAAGAGCTGATTTCTTTGGGGCATGCCCCGCAAAAAGCCATTTTAAGGGCTGGTAATAGAGCTGTTAACTTTTTTAATTTAGATTAGGGTAGGGAAATTTTTTTATTTTGGGGGGCTTTGTTATTTCTCTTCTTAAGTGTATCCAGTCCACGGATCATCCATTACTTGTGGGATATTCTCCTTCCCAACAGGAAGTTGCAAGAGGATCACCCACAGCAGAGCTGCTATATAGCTCCTCCCCTCACTGCCATATCCAGTCATTCTCTTGCAACTCTCAACAAAGATGGAGGTAGTAAGAGGAGTGTGGTGTATTATAGTTAGTTTCTTTCTTCAATCAAAAGTTTGTTATTTTTAAATGGTACCGGAGCGTACTATTTTATCTCAGGCAGTATTTAGAAGAATCTGCCTGTGGTTTCTATGATCTTAGCAGAAGTAACTAAGATCCACTGCCGTTCTCACATATTCTGAGGAGTGAGGTAACTACAGAGGGGGAATGGCGTGCAGGTTTTCCTGCAATAAGGTATGTACAGTTAACATTTTTCTAGGGATGGAATTTGCTAGAAAATGCTGCTGATACCGGATTAATGTAAGTTAAGCCTAAATGCAGTGATTTAATAGCGACTGGTATCAGGCTTATTAACAGAGATACATACTCTTATAAAAGTGCAATATAAAACATTAGCTGGCATCTTAATCGTTTTTATATATGTTTGGTGATAAAACTTATTGGGGCCTAGTTTTTTTCCACATGGCAGGCTTGATTTTTGCCTAGAAACAGTTTCCTGGGGCTTTCCACTGTTGTAATATGAGTGGGAGGGGCCTATTTTTAGCACTTTTTTGCGCAGAAAAAATTACAGACAGAGACATTCAGCTTCCCTCTGCATGATACAGGACATCTCTGAAGGGCTCAAAAGGCTTCAAAAGTCGTGTTTGAGGAAGGTAACAGCCACAGTAGAGCTCTGGCAGTTGTTGTGACTGGTTTTAAAAACGTTTTTGTCATTTATTATTCCGTTTTTGGTATTAAGGGGTTAATCATCCATTTGCAAGTGGGTGCAATGCTCTGCTAACTTGTTACATACACTGTAAAAATTTTGTTAGTGTAACTGCCATTTTTCACTGTTATTTCAAATTTTGTCAAAATTTGTTTTTCTTAAAGGCGCAGTAACGTTTTTTATATTGCTTGTTAACTTGGTTTAAAGTGTTTTCCAAGCTTGCTAGTCTCATTGCTAGTCTGTATAAACATGTCTGACACAGAGGAAACTACTTGTTCATTATGTTTAAAAGCCATGGTGGAGCCCCATAGGAGAATGTGTACTAAATGTATTGATTTCACCTTAAACAGTAAAGATCAGTCTTTATCTATAAAAGAATTGTCACCAGAGGGTTCTGTCGAGGGGGAAGTTATGCCGACTAACTCTCCCCACGTGTCGGACCCTTCGCCTCCCGCTCAAGGGACTCATGCTAATATGGCGCCAAGTACATCAGGGACGCCCATAGCGATTACTTTGCAGGACATGGCTGCAATCATGAATAATACCCTGTCAGAGGTATTAGCCAGATTGCCTGAATTAAGAGGCAAGCGCGATAGCTCTGGGGTTAGACGAGATACAGAGCGCGTAGATGCTGTAAGAGCCATGTCCGATACTGCATCACAATATGTAGAACCTGAGGACGGAGAGCTTCAGTCTGTGGGTGACATCTCTGACTTGGGGAAACCTGATTCAGAGATTTCTAATTTTAAATTTAAGCTTGTATTGCTTGGGGAGGTATTAGCTGCTCTGAATGACTGTGACACAATTGCAGTGCCAGAGAAATTGTGTAGACTGGATAAATACTATGCAGTGCCGGTGTGTACTGATGTTTTTCCAATACCTAAAAGGCTTACAGAAATTATTAGTAAGGAGTGGGATAGACCCGGTGTGCCTTTTTCCCCACCTCCTATATTTAGAAAAATGTTTCCAATAGACGCCACTACACGGGACTTATGGCAGACAGTCCCTAAGGTGGAGGGAGCAGTTTCTATTTTAGCAAAGCGTACCACTATCCCGGTTGAGGACAGTTGTGCTTTTTCAGATCCAATGGATAAAAAATTAGAGGGTTACCTTAAGAAAATGTTTATTCAACAAGGTTTTATTTTACAGCCCCTTGCATGCATTGCGCCTGTCACTGCTGCGGCTGCGTTCTGGTTTGAGGCCCTGGAAGAGGCCATCCATACAGCTCCATTGACTGAAATCAATGACAAGCTCAGAACACTTAAGCTAGCTAACTCATTTGTTTCTGATGCCATTGTTCATTTGACTAAACTAACGGCTAAGAATTCCGGATTCACCATCCAGGCGCGTAGGGCGCTATGGCTTAAATCCTGGTCAGCTGACGTGACTTCAAAGTCTAAATTACTCAACATTCCTTTCAAGGGGCAGACCTTATTCGGGCCTGGTTTGAAAGAAATTATTGCTGACATTACTGGAGGTAAGGGTCATACCCTTCCTCAGGACAGGGCCAAATCAAAGGCCAAACAGTCTAATTTTCGTGCCTTTCGAAATTTCAAGGCAGGTGCAGCATCAACTTCCTCTGCTTCAAAACAAGAGGGAACTTTTGCTCAATCCAAGCAGGCCTGGAAACCTAACCAGTCCTGGAACAAGGGCAAGCAGGCCAGAAAGCCTGCTGCTGCCTCCAAGACAGCATGAAGGAACGGCCCCCTATCCGGCAACGGATCTAGTAGGGGGCAGACTTTCTCTCTTCGCCCAGGCGTGGGCAAGAGATGTTCAGGATCCCTGGGCGTTGGAGATCATATCTCAGGGATATCTTCTGGACTTCAAAGCTTCTCCTCCACAAGGTAGATTTCACCTTTCAAGATTATCTGCAAACCAGATAAAGAAAGAGGCATTCCTACGCTGGTGCAAGACCTCCTTGTAATGGGAGTGATCCATCCAGTTCCGCGGACGGAACAAGGACAGGGTACACTTAACAAGAGAAAACATAATTTATGCTTACCTGATAAATTTATTTCTCTTGTAGTGTATCCAGTCCACGGCCCGCCCTGTCCTTTTAAGGCAGGTCTAAATTTTAATTAAACTACAGTCACCACTGCACCCTATGGTTTCTCCTTTCTCGGCTTGTTTCGGTCGAATGACTGTATATGGCAGTGAGGGGAGGAGCTATATAGCAGCTCTGCTGTGGGTGATCCTCTTGCAACTTCCTGTTGGGAAGGAGAATATCCCACAAGTAATGGATGATCCGTGGACTGGATACACTACAAGAGAAATAAATTTATCAGGTAAGCATAAATTATGTTTTTATTAGGGGGCTTAGAGTAGGTGTAATTAGCTTAAAATTCTTGTAATCTTTTTTTATTTTTTGTAATTTAGTGTTTGTTTTTGTTTGGTAATTTAATTTAGTTTATTTAATTGTAGGTAATTGTAGGTACTTGTAGTTAATTAATTTAATTTATTTATTGATAGTGTAGTGTTAGGTTTAATTGTAACTTAGGTTAGGATTTATTTTACAGGTAATTTGGTAATTATTTTAACTAGGTAGCTATTAAATAGTTATTAACTATTTAATAGCTATTGTACCTAGTTAAAATAAATACAAAGTTGCCTGTAAAATAAATATAAACCCTAAAATAGATAAAATATAATTATTCGTTATATTGTAGCTATATTAGGGTTTATTTTACATGTAAGTATTTAGCTTGGATGAAGACTGCTCCAGGCTTGATGAGGATGAATGTCCAGTCTTCAAAAACTGTAAGTAGATCTTTGGGGGTTAGTGTTAGGTTTTTTTAAGGGTTTATTGGGTGGGTTTTATTTTTAGCTTAGGGTTTGGGCAATGGAAAAGAGCTAAATGCCTTTTTAAGGGCAATGCCCATTCAAATGCCCTTTTCAGGGCAATTGGGAGCTTAGGTTTTTTAGATAAGATTTTATTTGGGGGGTTTGGTTGTGTGGGTGGTGGGTTTTACTGTTGGGTGGTTGTTTGTATTTTTTTTTACAGGTAAAAGAGCTGATTTCTTTGGGGCAATGTCCCGCAAAAGGCCCTTTTAAGGGCTATTGGCAGTTTAGTTTAGGCTAGGGTTTTTTTTATTTTGGGGGGGCTTTTTTATTTTGTTAGGGCTATTAGATTAGGTGTAATTAGTTTAAATATTTGATAATTTATTTTTAATTTTGTGTAATTTAGTGTTTATTTTTTTGTAATTTAGTTAATTGTATTTAATTAATGTATTTGATTTAATTGTAGTGTAATGTTAGGGGTGTTAGTGTAAGACAGGTTAGGTTTTATTTTACAGGTAAATTTGTATTTATTTTAACTAGGTAGTTAGTAAATAGTTAATAACTATTTACTAACTAGTCTACCTAGTTAAAATAAATACTCTCGGCTAGATTAAGAGTTTTGTGTTAGGCTTAAAAAGCAGCGTTAGTCGGTCCTAACACTGCTTTTTAACGCCCGCTGGTATTAAGACTCTTGCAGGTACAGGTGTACCGCTCACTTTTTTGGCCAGACTTGGAACTACCGCAAATCCACTTACGTAAATTGCGTATCCTCTTTTTTGAATGGGACTTGCATAGCGCCGGTATTACGAGTCTGCCAAAAAGTGAGCGGTAGACCCTCTCCTGTCAAGACTGGTACCGCATTTTAAAGTCAGTAGTTAAGAGTTTTACACTACGCCGTAGCATAAAACTCTTAACTAAAGTGCTAAATAGTACACTAACACCCATAAACTACCTATTAACCCCTAAACCGAGGCCCTCCCACATCGCAAACACTAAAAGAAAATTATTAACCCCTAATCTGCCGAACCAGACATCGCCGCCACTATAATAAATATATTAACCCCTAAACCGCCGCACTCACGCCTCGCAAACACTAGTTAAATATTATTAACCCCTAATCTGCCGCCCCTAACATCGCCGCCACCTACCTACATTTGTTAACCCCTAATCTGCCACCCCCAATGTCGCCGCCACTATATTAAAGTTATTAACCCCTAAATCTAAGTCTAACCCTAACCCTAACACCCCCTAACTTAAATATAATTAAAAGAAATCTAACTAAAAATTTCTATCATTAACTAAATTATTCCTATTTAAACCTAAATACTTACCTGTAAAATAAACCCTAACGGCTAGATTTGGAGTTTTGTCGGTAATGAACCGAAAAACTAACGCCGGCTTTTTTCTGGCCGCACCATAAAAATAACTCTCGTATTGAGAGTCCACATAAAGGCTGCGTTAGGCTCCAAAAAAGGAGCGTAGAGCATTTTTAACGCAGCTTCAACTCTCAATACCAGAGTTGCTTACGGACGCGGCCAGCCTCAAAAACGTGCTCGTGCACGATTCCCCCATAGGAAACAATGGGGTTGTTTGAGCTGAAAAAAAAAACCTAACACCTGCAAAAAAGCCGCGTTCAGCTCTTAACGCAGCCCCATTGTTTGCTATGCGGAAACACTTCCTACGTCTGCACCTAACACTCTAACATGTACCCCGAGTCTAAACACCCCTAACCTTACACTTATTAACCCCTATTCTGCCGCCCTCGCTATCGCTGACACCTGCATTTTATTTTTAACCCCTAATCTGCCGCTCCGTAAACCGCCGCTACTTACATTATCCCTATGTACCCCTAATCTGCTGCCCTAACATCGCCGACCCCTATATTATATTTATTAACCCCTAATCTGCCCCCTCAACGTCGCCTCCACCTGCCTACACTTATTAACCCCTAATCTGCCGAGCGGACCGCACCGCTATTATAATAAAGTTATTAACCCCTAATCCGCCTCACTAACCCTATAATAAATAGTATTAAACCCTAATCTGCCCTCCCTAACATCGCCGACACCTAACTTCAATTATTAACCCCTAATCTGCCGACCGGAGCTCACCGCTATTCTAATAAATGGATTAACCCCTAAAGCTAAGTCTAACCCTAACACTAACACCCCCCTAAATTAAATATAATTTTAATCTAACGAAATTAATTAACTCTTATTAAATAAATTATTCCTATTTAAAGCTAAATACTTACCTGTAAAATAAACCCTAATATAGCTACAATATAAATTATAATTACATTGTAGCTATTTTAGGATTAATATTTATTTTACAGGCAACTTTGTAATTATTTTAACCAGGTACAATAGCTATTAAATAGTTAAGAACTATTTAATAGCTAAAATAGTTAAAATAATTACAAAATTACCTGTAAAATAAATACTAACCTAAGTTACAATTAAACTATCAATAAATTAATTAAACTACCTACAATTACCTACAATTAACCTAACACTACACTATCAATAAATTAATTAAATACAATTCCTACAAATAAATACAATTAAATAAACTAGCTAAAGTACAAAAAATAAAAAAGAACTAAGTTACAAAAAATAAAAAAATATTTACAAACATAAGAAAAATATTACAACAATTTTAAACTAATTACACCTACTCTAAGCCCCCTAATAAAACAACAAAGCCCCCCAAAATAAAAAATGCCCTACCCTATTCTAAATTACTAAAGTTAAAAGCTCTTTTACCTTACCAGCCCTGAACAGGGCCCTTTGCGGGGCATGCCCCAAGAAATTCAGCTCTTTTGTCTGTAAAAAAAAAACATACAATACCCCCCCCCAACATTACAACCCACCACCCACATACCCCTAATCTAACCCAAACCCCAGCGTTCAGCTCCTAACGCGGCCCCATTGTTTCCTATGGGGAAACACTTCCTAAGTCTGCACCTAACACCCTAACATGTACCCCGAGTCTAAACACCCCTAACCTTACACTTATTAACCCCTATTCTGCCGCCCCCGCTATCGCTGACACCTGCATTTTATTTTTAACCCCTAATCTGCCGCTCCGTAAACCGCCGCTACTTACTTTATCCCTATGTACCCCTAATCTGCTGCCCTAACATCGCCGACCCCTATATTATATTTATTAACCCCTAATCTGCCCCCTCAACGTCGCCTCCACCTGCCTACACTTATTAACCCCTAATCTGCCGAGCAGACCGCACCGCTATTATAATAAAGTTATTAACCCCTAATCCGCCTCACTAACCCTATAATAAATAGTATTAAACCCTAATCTGCCCTCCCTAACATCGCCGACACCTAACTTCAATTATTAACCCCTAATCTGCCGACCGGAGCTCACCGCTATTCTAATAAATGGATTAACCCCTAAAGCTAAGTCTAACCCTAACACTAACACCCCCCTAAATTAAATATAATTTTAATCTAACGAAATTAATTAACTCTTATTAAATAAATTATTCCTATTTAAAGCTAAATACTTACCTGTAAAATAAACCCTAATATAGCTACAATATAAATTATAATTACATTGTAGCTATTTTAGGATTAATATTTATTTTACAGGCAACTTTGTAATTATTTTAACCAGGTACAATAGCTATTAAATAGTTAAGAACTATTTAATAGCTAAAATAGTTAAAATAATTACAAAATTACCTGTAAAATAAATACTAACCTAAGTTACAATTAAACTATCAATAAATTAATTAAATAAACTACCTACAATTAACCTAACACTACACTATCAATAAATTAATTAAATACAATTCCTACAAATAAATACAATTAAATAAACTAGCTAAAGTACAAAAAATAAAAAAGAACTAAGTTACAAAAAATAAAAAAATATTTACAAACATAAGAAAAATATTACAACAATTTTAAACTAATTACACCTACTCTAAGCCCCCTAATAAAACAACAAAGCCCCCCAAAATAAAAAATGCCCTACCCTATTCTAAATTACTAAAGTTAAAAGCTCTTTTACCTTACCAGCCCTGAACAGGGCCCTTTGCGGGGCATGCCCCAAGAAATTCAGCTCTTTTGCCTGTAAAAAAAAAACATACAATACCCCACCCCCCAACATTACAACCCACCACCCACATACCCCTAATCTAACCCAAACCCCCCTTAAATAAACCTAACACTAATCCCCTGAAGATCATCCTACCTTGTCTTCACCTCACCAGGTATCACCGATCCGTCCTGGCTCCAAAATCTTCATCCAACCCAAGCGGGGGTTGGCGATCCATCATCCGGTGGCTGAAGAGGTCCAGAAGAGGCTCCAAAGTCTTCATCCTATCCGGGAAGAAGAGGCGATCCGGACCGGCAACCATCTTGATCCAAGCGGCATCTTCTATCTTCATCCGATGACGACCGGCTCCATCCTGAAGACCTCCACCGCGGACCCATCTTCTTCCGGCGACGTCCAACTGAAGAATGACGGTTCCTTTAAGGGACGTCATCCAAGATGGCGTCCCTCGAATTCCGATTGGCTGATAGGATTCTATCAGCCAATCGGAATTAAGGTAGGAATATTCTGATTGGCTGATGGAATCAGCCAATCAGAATCAAGTTCAATCCGATTGGCTGATCCAATCAGCCAATCAGATTGAGCTCGCATTCTATTGGCTGTTCCGATCAGCCAATAGAATGCGAGCTCAATCTGATTGGCTGATTGGATCAGCCAATCGGATTGAACTTGATTCTGATTGGCTGATTCCATCAGCCAATCAGAATATTCCTACCTTAATTCCGATTGGCTGATAGAATCCTATCAGCCAATCGGAATTTGAGGGACGCCATCTTGGATGACGTCCCTTAAAGGAACCGTCATTCTTCATTTGGACGTCGCCGGAAGAAGATGGGTCCGCGGTGGAGGTCTTCAGGATGGAGCCGGTCGTCATCGGATGAAGATAGAAGATGCCACTTGGATCAAGATGGTTGCCGGTCCGGATCGCCTCTTCTTCCCGGATAGGATGAAGACTTTGGAGCCTCTTCTGGACCTCTTCAGCCACCGGATGATGGATCGCCAACCCCCGCTTGGGTTGGATGAAGATTTTGGAGCCAGGACGGATCGGTGATACCTGGTGAGGTGAAGACAAGGTAGGATGATCTTCAGGGGCTTAGTGTTAGGTTTATTTAAGGGGGGTTTGGGTTAGATTAGGGGTATGTGGGTGGTGGGTTGTAATGTTGGGGGGTGGGGTATTGTATGGTTTTTTTTTACAGGCAAAAGAGCTGAATTTCTTGGGGCATGCCCCGCAAAGGGCCCTGTTCAGGGCTGGTAAGGTAAAAGAGCTTTTAACTTTAGTAATTTAGAATAGGGTAGGGCATTTTTTATTTTGGGGGGCTTTGTTGTTTTATTAGGGGGCTTAGAGTAGGTGTAATTAGTTTAAAATTGTTGTAATATTTTTCTTATGTTTGTAAATATTTTTTTATTTTTTGTAACTTAGTTCTTTTTTATTTTTTGTACTTTAGCTAGTTTATTTAATTGTATTTATTTGTAGGAATTGTATTTAATTAATTTATTGATAGTGTAGTGTTAGGTTAATTGTAGGTAATTGTAGGTAGTTTATTTAATTAATTTATTGATAGTTTAATTGTAACTTAGGTTAGTATTTATTTTACAGGTAATTTTGTAATTATTTTAACTATTTTAGCTATTAAATAGTTCTTAACTATTTAATAGCTATTGTACCTGGTTAAAATAAATACAAAGTTACCTGTAAAATAAATATAATTCCTAAAATAGCTATAATATAATTATAATTTATATTGTAGCTATATTAGGATTTATTTTACAGGTAAGTATTTAGCTTTAAATAGGAATAATTTATTTAATAAGCGTTAATTAATTTCGTTAGATGTAAATTATATTTAATTTAGGGGTTTGTTAGTGTTAGGGTTAGACTTAGCTTTAGGGGTTAATACATTTATTAGAGTAGCGGTGAGCTCCAGTCAGCAGATTAGGGGTTAATAATTGAAGTTAGGTGTCGGCGATGTTAGGGAGGGCAGATTAGGGGTTAATACTATTTATTATAGGGTTAGTGATGCGGATTAGGGGTTAATAACTTTATTATAGTAGCGCTCAGGTCCGCTCGGCAGATTAGGGGTTAATAAGTGTAGGCAGGTGGAGGCGACATTGAGGGGGGCAGATTAGGGGTTAATAAATATAATATAGGGGTCGGCGGTGTTAGGGGCAGCAGATTAGGGGTACATAAGGATAACGTAGGTGGCGGCGCTTTGCGGTCAGCAGATTAGGGGTTAATAAGTGTAGGCAGGTGGAGGTGACGTTGAGGGGGGCAGATTAGGGGTTAATAAATATAATACAGGGGTCGGCGGTGTTAGGGGGAGCAGATTAGGGGTACATAAGGATAACGTAGGTGGCAGATTAGGGGTTAAAAAATTTTATTCGAGTGTCGGCGATGTGGGGGGACCTCGGTTTAGGGGTACATAGGTAGTTTATGGGTGTTAGTGTACTTTAGAGTACAGAAGTTAAGAGCTTTAGAAACCGGCGTTAGCCCAGAAAGCTCTTAACTACTGACTTTTTTCCTGCGGCTGGAGTTTTGTCGTTAGATGTCTAACGCTCACTTCAGAAACGACTCTAAATACCGGAGTTAGAAAAATCCCATTGAAAAGATAGGATACGCAATTGACGTAAGGGGATCTGCGGTATGGAAAAGTCGCGGCTGAAAAGTGAGCGTTAGACCCTATTTTGAGTGACTCCAAATACCGGCGGTAGCCTAAAACCAGCGTTAGGAGCCTCTAACGCTGGTTTTCACGGCTTCCGCCAAACTCCAAATCTAGGCCTAAGATAGCTACAATATAATTAATAGTTACATTGAATCTATTTTAGGATTTATTTTTATTTTTCAGGCAAGTTTGTATTTATTTTAAATAGGTAGAATAGTTATTAAATAGTTATTAACTATTTAATAACTACCTAGCTAAAATAAATACAAAAGTACCTGTAAAATAAAACCTACCCTAAGTTACAATTACACCTAACACTACACTATAATTAAATAAATTAACTAAATTAAATACAATTAAATAAATTACTTACAATTACCTCAATTAAATTAGCTAAAGTACAAAAAACACTAAATTACAGAAAATAATAAACAAATTACAGAAATTTAAACTAATTACACCTAATCTAATAGCCCTATTAAAATAAAAAAGCCCCCCCAAAATAAACAAAAACCCTAGCCTAAACTAAACTACCAATAGCCCTTAAAAGTGCCTTTTGCGGGGCATTGCCCCAAAGTAATCAACTCTTTTACCTGTAAAAAAAATACAAACAACCCCCCCAACAGTAAAACCCACCACCCACACAACCAACTCCCCAAATAAAAACCTATCTTAAAAAACCTAAGCTCCCCATTGCCCTGAAAAGGGCATTTGGATGGACATTGCACTTAAAAGGGAATTTAGCTGTTTTGCCGCCCAAAGTCCCTAACCTAAAAATAAAACCCACCCAATACACCCATAAAAAAACCTAACACTAAACCCCTGAAGATCGACTTACCGGGAGACGTCTTCATCCAAGCCAGGCAAAGTGGTCCTCCAGACGGGCAGAAGTCTTCATCCAAGCCGGGCAGAAGTGGTCCTCCAGATGTGCACAAGTCTTCATCCAGACGGCATCTTCTGTCTTCATCCATCCGGCGCGCAGCGGGTCCATCTTCAAGACATCCGACGCGGAGCATCCTCTTCATCCGACGACTAACACAGAATGAAGGTACCTTTAAGTGAAGTCATCCAAGATGGCGTCCCTTAGATTCCGATTGGCTGATAGAATTCTATCAGCCAATCGGAATTAAGGTAGAAAAAATCCTATTGGCTGATGCAATCAGCCAATAGGATTGAACTTCAATCCTATTGGCTGATCCAATCAGCCAATAGGATTGAGCTTGCATTCTATTGGCTGTTCCAATCAGCAAATAGAATGCGAGCTCAATCTTATTGGCTGATTGCATCAGCCAATAAGATTTTTTCTACCTTAATTCCGAAACAGCCAATCGGAATCTAAAGGACGCCACCTTGGATGATGTCACTTAAAGATACCTTCATTCTGTGTTAGTCGTCGGATGAAGAGGATGCTCCGCGTCGGATGTCTTGAAGATGGACCCGCTCCGCGCCGGATGAATGAAGATAGAAGATTCCGTCTGGATGAAGACTTCTGCCCGTCTGGAGGACCACTTCTGCCCAGCTTGCATGAAGACTTCTGCCTGTCTGGAGGACCACTTCGCCCGGCTTGGATGAAGACGTCTCCCGGTAAGTCGATCTTCAGGGGTTAGTGTTAGGTTTTTTTAAGGGTGTATTGGGTGGGTTTTATTTTTAGGTTAAGGACTTTGGGCGGCAAAAGAGCTAACTGCCCTTTTAAGGGCAATGCCCATCCAAATGCCCTTTTCAGGGCAATGGGGAGCTTAGGTTTTTTTAGATAGGTTTTTATTTGGGGGGTTGGCTGTGTGGGTGGTGGGTTTTACTGTTGGGGGGGTTGTTTGTATTTTTTTTTACAGGTAAAAAAGCTGATTACTTTGGGGCAATGCCCCGCAAAAGGCCCTTTTAAGGGCTATTGGTAGTTTAGTTTAGGCTACTGGTTTTTTTTTTATTTTGGGAGGGCTTTTTTTATTTTAATAGGTCTATTAGATTAGGTGTAATTAGTTTAAATTTCTGTAATTTGTTTATTATTTTCTGTAATTTAGTGTTTTTTTGTATTTTAGCTTTTATACTTTTATTTAAGTATTTAATTTAGTTAATTTATTTAATTATAGTGTAGTGTTAGGTGTAATTGTAACTTAGGTTAGGTTTTATTTTACAGGTACTTTTGTATTTATTTTAGCTAGGTAGTTATTAAATAGTTAATAACTATTTAATAACTATTCTACCTAGTTAAAATAAATACAAACTTGCCTGTAAAATAAAAATAAATCCTAAGCTAGATACAATGTAACTATTAGTTATATTGTAGATAGCTTAGGGTTTATTTTACAGGTAAGTATTTAGTTTTAAATAGGAATAATTTAGTTAATGATAGGAATTTTTTTTAGATTTATTTAAATTATATTTAAGTTAGGGGGTGTTAGGGTTAGACTTAGGTTTAGGGGTTAATAAATTTAGTATAGTGGCGGCGACGTTGGGGGTGGCAGATTAGGGGTTAATAAGTGTAGGTAGGTGGCGGCGACATTGGGGACGGCAGATTAGGGGTTAATAAATATAATGTGGGGGTCAGCGATGTTGGGGGCAGCAGATTAGGGGTTCATAAGTATAATGTAGGTGGCGGCGGTGTCTGGAGCGGCAGATTAGGGGTTAATAATATAATGCAGGTGTCGGCGATGTCGGGGGCGGCAGATTAGGGGTTAATAAATGTAAGATTAGGGGTGTTTAGACTCGGGGTTCATGTTAGGGTGTTAAGTGTAAACATAAATTTTATTTCCACATAGGAATCAATGGGGCTGCGTTAGTGAGTTTTACGCTGCTTTTTTGCAGGTGTTAGACTTTTTTTCAGCCGACTCTCCCTGTTGATTCCTATGGGGAAATAGTGCACGAGCACGTTACACCAGCTCACTGCTGACTTAAGCAGCGCTGGTATTGGAGTTCGGGTATGAGCAAAATTTTGCTCAATGCTCACTTCTTGTCTTTTAACGACGGGTTTGTAAAAAAACGTAATACCAGCGCTGTAGGTAAGTGAGCGGTGAGGGAAAACTGCTTGTTAGCACCTCATAGCCTCTAACGCAAAACTCGTAATCTAGGTGAAACTTAGCTGTGAAATAAAAATAAAACCTATGCTAGCTACAATGTAACTATTAGTTATATTGTAGCTAGCTTAGGCTTTATTTTATAGGTCAGTATTTAGTTTTAAATAGGAATTACTTAGGTAATGATAGTAAGTTTTGTTGAGATTTATTTTAATTATATTAAAGTTAGGGGTGTTAGGGTTAGACTTAGGGTTAGGTTTAGGGGTTAATAACTTTAGTATAGTGGCGGCGGTGATGTTGGGGGTGGCAGATTAGGGGTTAATAATATTTAACTAGTGTTTGCGATGCGGGGGGGCAGCGGTTTAGGGGTTAATATGTTATTATAGTGGCGGCGATGTCTGGAGCGACAGATTAGGGGTTAATCATTTTATTTTAGTGTTTGCGATGCGGGAGGGCCTCGGTTTAGGGGTTAATAGGTAGTTTATGGGTGTTAGTGTACTTTATAACACTTTAGTTATGAGTTTTATGGTACAGCTTTGTAGCATAAAACTCATAACTACTGACTTTAGATGGCGGTACGAATCTTGACGGTATAGGCTGTACCGCTCACTTTTTGGCCTCTCAGGCAAAACTCGTAATACCGGCACTATGGGAGTCCCATTGAAAAAGGACTTTTTGAAAGGTGCGGTAGTTACATTGCGTTACAGCCAAAAAAAAATTGGGGGGTAAAGCTATACCTGCAAGACTCGTAATAGCAGCGGTAGTGAAAAAGCAGCGTTATGAGGCTTTTTCACTCATAACGCAAAACTCGTAATCTAGCCGAAAGTTAACATAATAGTTATCTTTCATACACTTTGCAAAACATTTTAATTTAATATCCCTTAAGTCAGTGGGGTAGATTTAATAAGCAGCAGATGCTATCTACCCCCCGTGCCCCGTAGTTTCTGTCTCCCAGGAAACAGAATTTAAGCAGTAGCGGTCATAAGACAGCTGCTCCTTAACTTTCGTGGCAGACTGCAATCATCCTGATCAGATACGATCAGGATGATTGACACCCCTTGCTAGCAGGTGGCAGTGAATGTGCAGGGTGCAGCATTGTACAAGCAGTTCACAAGAAATGCTTGTGCAATGTTAAAAGCCGACAATGTATGCTGTTGGCATTTAGCGATGCCGGGTGGACATGATTCACTACAGCGAATCATGTCCGTCCAGCACTTAATAAATTGACCTCAGTAACTCAATTAATGTAACAAATAGGGAGATTCTTCAAATTAGTTTCACTTATATTTAGTGCACTCTTATAATGGCCCTGTGCCAAAAGGAGAAAATGAAAAGGAAACAACATTACCATGGATTAAAAAATAGTTCTAAAGATTAAATTAGTGGTTGATCTTCAAGGGTATAGAGGACAAAAAGCTCATTTGAATAAAAAAGCACTGATGTTTTTGTGTAATGTAAAACACTGTACTGCAATAAAAAAATAGAACTGTGTAGATATCAGTAGAGCAAATATGGAGAAGACTGTATTACAAATATAAGATCTATATTATGCTCACCAATTCTAGCAATTGGAACTCCACACTGTAGTATTTGTACTGTGCTATCCACTGCTGCCTGAACACTAGGAAATGAACAAACCGCAGATACCACAGCTTCAGGAATGCCGTGTAGACGCAGGGTCGCTTTAGTTATAATGCCAAGTGTCCCTTCGGATCCCACAAAAAGGCTTGTCAGGTTGTAACCAGCAGAGGTTTTCCTGTAGATGGATGAAGGTTTGATATGAAACAGCACATAAACTTCTGCTTAGAAAATGCATTTATAATGTGCAGCATATTTGTTATTATTACTGTTACAGCAACTGGATAATACAGTTAGAAAAGCAGACACAGAGATTTTGACTGCAGCTAAGACCCAACAAGTCTGCCCATATTTCTTATAAAGTGATGCTCATCTCAGGTGTTCTTGAAGTCCCTCACAGTTTTTGTATTTACCACCATTTACCCTGCAAAGGGGTTAAACACATAATTAAAGTGTCACTCAGAAACTTCAGATAACTGATGGTCACCCATTCAGCAGCAGTAGCCACATAATTTGGTCGTGCATTTAGCACTGCCGATTCTGTCTGTGGGACTAGCTGTTCTCTGTGGCTCGCGAGAAGTACTTTAACTATAGGTTTAACGCCTGTGCGGGTTAAACACAGAGGCCTAAATTATAGGTGGAGCAATACATTTGTATCGCTCATGAGGGCTAACACCGCTCAAGCTGTGGCGCTGGTATTACAAGTTGAAAGAAAAAGTTTGAGTGCAAGCGAAAGACTCAGGCGCGCTAACTTCAGGACTTCGGCTATCACAAACGCTCTATCTCCCTCTTCTATGGGGCGTGCTAAAGAAATATTTTTCTATTTTTTCTAATATTTTATTTATCGTTTGTGAGCTAACTTGAAACTGCGCTAGTCTAACTGCACTAAAGCCGAAGGTGTGCTAGGAATACATCAAATTCCTATGTTCTTCACTTAGAAGAAAATGTATGTATATTTTTTTTGTAAAATTATCTATATATCTATATAATTATATATATGTATGTATATATATATATAAATATACTGTATATATAAATATTAGTCCAACAAATACTAAATTGGGGGATTGAATATGATGCACAATGTTGGTACATGTCATACATCATTATGCTAGCAAGGTCTGCATTTTTTTTTTGGCTCATTAGATTAGTATTTCTCAAATCCATTCCTCAAGTACCCCTAACAGGACAGATTTTCATGATAGCTAGAGCACAGGTGAAACAATCAGCTGATCAGTAACCATGGTTATAACCTGCTCTCACCCATCAGCTGATTGTTTCACTTAAAGTGAAGGTCACTTTTAATCCTGAGAGCCGCTGCAGCGCTTCCTCCGCCCGTCGTAAGTCCTCTTTGCGGGTCCCAAATGACGAATCTGATTTCATCCAATCACGGCGTTCCCTCAGGCCATGATCCCCCCGGGGGGCAACGCCGTGATTGGAGGAAGCCGGATTCGTAATTTCTGACGTAAGCAGAGGCTTCCGATGGCCGGGGAATCGATGGAGCAGCTTTCAGGATTAAAAGGTAAGTTTTTGAAGAAAACGCTTGA